>NW_009229772.1:0-4258 GCF_000690835.1 Fulmarus glacialis
AGCCTGGGAGAGAGATGCGAGCAGCGCCGCTGAGCCGCCCTTCGTTCATCGATTGCAAATTACCGAGGGATTTGTGTAGTAAGCGTGTTTGGGTTTTACCTCGGAGTGATTCCAGCAGCCTTCAGCAAGCCGCAGGTTTTTTCTTGCGGTGTGTAGTGTAAAGACTATATTTAGAGAAGTGCGTGCTGAGGAAAGCACTATGTTGTGAAAGTCCTCTCTGACACTTAGAGAGGACTCAATCTCATTTCCTCCTGCTTCTTTGCTCTGTATCCTTGCCTTGCTTCCTCACTTCATCCTTCAGGTATTTTTCTAACAATTCTGCTAGCTAAACAGCCAAATCTCTCATTCGCATCCATCTGTCTTGCTACAGTTTTTAGAAGAGCCTTTTTCTTTGGTCTTTAAGAAACATTCAGTACAAAAACAGGTGGCTGTTCCATTAATTAAGGTATACTAAGGAAAGTGGGTATCTCTAAGTTGATACGTGCACCCAGTGTCTAGTGTCTTTTATTTCCACCAAGCTCAATGACCCCATCCTATCTTCCATATAGCCTGTAACTGTCTCCTTCCAGTGCTTATCTGCCACCGGTGGGCTAAAGGATGGTACCTGCTGGGGTTATTTGGGTTGCCGGCAGTCTGTGCAGACCAAGTACTGAGCTCACATTATTGTCTTCATTCTGAGTAAGACCATTAATTTGGGTCTGTCTAGTCTTTGTCTTACAACTGGAAATATTTTAGACCTCTACTCATTTGCAACGTTTGGGTTAAACTTGCAAATGTGCCTAGCTTATGTAGCAGTGACAAATGCTATGGTTGCATAGCCTTGCTTTGTAAAGCACTAGAATAAAAAGTACTGTGTCTAAAGCAAGATAGTTCTTACGTACTTCAGTTGGTCGTCCATCTCCTATGGAATTCCTGTCCAAACATTTTTACTTATTTTGTAAAGCTCTCTAGCCAAATTTCATATGGTACCAAGTTTAATGTGGAAACATCAGCCTGTGTTCTTATTCTCACCTGTACATGTAGGTTCCTGTGGCTGAAATGTCCCTGTACTTCCCTTCATATGGTGGCTGTGGAAAAACAATGTCTCTCACAACTCATCTGTAAGACTGCTTTTCTGTCTTCACTTAAGCTTCTCTTGATGAAGCATTTCTTGCTGTTAAGTATGGAGAATCAGGTTGTCCTCAGTGCGCAGCTAAAATTAAGAAAAACAAAATGGCGTGTTTGGTCACCTTTCCCTAGCTGCTTGTGTACAGGCAGGACTGGGACAGTGAATTGGTTGGTGAGCAGTGTTGTTAGCGTTGGACATCCCTAAAGGTGCTCTCGCCTGAATGTAGTGATAGCTGCAGTTTCTCTTCTCACAAGAATGCATGTTTTGCATGATCGGTAACCTGTATCAGTTTGAAGATGCATTTTAAAAAAAGTTAACTGTAAATGCACAGTGTCTGATTGTAGCAGTTGCAGAAACACCTTAGAGTTTCTCCTTTTAGAGAAACTTACAGGTATAAGATAATTATCCATATTTGGGAGGATTCTAGAATTTTTATTCTAGGACTGGTGCTTTTTTTAAATCTAGCTTTCCCCTGAAAATACCTCCGTGTGAGGAATTGCAGCAATAAAACTTATAATGTTGCCAGGTAGACAAAGCCTAACTTGCCTAACTATGCATGTAGCAATATTAAGTTAGGCTCCTGCTGTATGGGTGGGAATACAAAGATTTGTGCAAGAACACACTGAAAAGCCCTTTCAGAATTATATTTTTGAAATAGGAGATAAGAGAGTGAAGGAGTTATCCTTACTGCCCGTTTCTGAAATTTTTTAGCTGACCTGTAAAAAAATTCTGTATTTACATTCTGCTGTGACTCTGGTCTCAGATTTTTTCCTCAAACTTTCTGAGCTAATTGCAGCCTCAGTAAATATGTTAGGTGAAGGTTCAGGAGATTCTTGCCCTCTCTGTTGTGGACAGAGATCACTTCTTAGCAGAGTGATTGCTGCAAAGTGTCCTTCCCCCTCTGTGCCATGTTGCTTGCGGGCAGCTTGGGAACATGATGCGTTTTGCTTCCTGAGGTTAGCTGCACTCTGTGCTCCCCGTGTCCCTGCTTCTCCTGGGGAGACTTCAGAAGCTGATCCCAAGGCTGCTGGTCTCCGAGAAATGAGGCCGGATGCTGCCCTTCGACATGCGACGAGTCCCTGCTGCTGCTACCCAGGGTGATGCTCAGTTTATCCTGAAGGTTGTGAATTGGAGCGGTCACGAATCTGATGTGGGAGCTCAGTCCCGCCGAACAGCCGCACAGAGGGCAGGGTGGGAGTCAAGGCTCACATGGAAGCCTGCTGTTGGGCTAGAGGCAAACAGTGAAAGCAAAAGCGCATGGGAAGCATTTGGCTCACCTGATGCTGCAAGCTGTTAGCTAACCCACACAGGGGGTGGGGGTGGTGCGGATTGTGTTACGTTGCAGGGGCTCAAGCTCAGGTGACCCTAGAGCTGGCTTGTGGTGTGGCAGTGTTGCGGCATGAGGGAGCCCATACCAGAGGAGGAGCACAGTGCTGCTGTTGTCTGTGATGGATATTCAGATGTCCAGATGCTGGCTATCTGAAATACAGAAACTCAATTTCAAGGCAATGTTGGAGTCTTAAATTTGAGAAGCTGTACCTGGGCTTGTTTGCCTACCAGTTGTGGGCAGAAGAGATGTTTGCAAGTTCCTAGAAGATAACTGACATCTCTGCTTGGAAGCTTCAGATTTTAGTATAGCACAAATAACAGTCATTGTGGGCGTAAGCAGTTATGCCTGATCATTGAGACAGGAGAGCAGATCTGAACTTAGGTGTTGCAATCAGTGTGTTTATGTATTAAGGCAGAAGATGCAGTAAGTCACTTAATACAGAAGTGACACTGCAGGTATGCCTTTGGGCACACATCCTAATTAGATGGGATTTGATCCATATTTAAGGAGGCTGAAGAGGAATCATTGGCATACACCAATATATATTAAAATATGATACAGATCATAGCACGTATCGTTTATATGATATACCGAGTAAATCACAGTATACTCCAAGAAGCAGAATATCTCAGTATCGAAGCTGGCTGGCTGACACTTCTGATGGGCAATAGAGACCCTGAGCAGGTGTGGTCTAAATACTTCTGTGGCCTTTCTTTTGGACACACCAAGTGAGTTGTACTATACAAACACTATTAAGTGTTGCAAAGTAAAAGCTGCAAGGTCACGATTCCCAAATTCTTTCTCTGTGCAAACAGAAAGCGGAGAGTTGAAGAAGCAGTCCAGACAGCAGAAGAGCAGAACAGATGGGGGAGAGATGGAGAGCAAGGGCAAACAGTTGAAAGTGTGTTTAGTAGATCTGTGAAAGATTAAATTTTTCGTTGCATCTCTACATACATGTTATGCATGCTTGCTCCAGGTGGTTGTTTCCATGTATCTTGTGGCAAACTCTCTTACACACTTAAAAATAAGTCTTTTAAATCTGTTTATAACTGTACCTAAACACATCTGACTATCATAATTAGTATTCTAATTTTGAACTATTCTGAAAAGCGTAATTAAGTGCTCTGAACGCTGTTGTACAGGGGAGGTTTTCAGAGTCTTTAGTTCAGAAGGGAGATTAGAGACCTGTAAAAATGAGAGATTTCTCTTCTAATACCAGGAAAGAAAAATGCCCCAAAATGACCCAGCACTTTTTTTAAAGTGTTGCATCAGTAAGTTTTGTGCATCAAATCACACAAGGAATAATTTTGTTTGCCTTCATGAGATTTAAAGAGACTATTGCATTTCTAACACTTGCAGTTGCCAGCTTTAAGTTAGGAAAGTCCCTACAAACAGTTTGCTTACCAGAAATTATAGCAATTTGAATTTCTTCTGACCTGGTTATTGGGATTGGCATCTAAATACGGCTGTTTACAAAAATGAATGATCCAGTCAACTAATGCTGAAGGCTACTGTATGTCCTGACTGTTTATTTCACTCTCGGCAAACCCATGCAGATCAAGCATTGCTGTTGTCCTTATGTAAACTAAAAGAACTTAATATCCCAGTAGTAGATAAAGCTGATTTCCTGAGTCCTGTTTTTTTTGTTTGATAGCGCAGTTGAGATGCAGCTGCCAACTTCTCACTGCTGGAAGGTATTTAGGGAAGATCAACAATTTAGCTGTCCAAATATGCTTCATATGCCGTTTTAGTTACCTTTGAAAATGTCTTGTCAGATGGAAGGTGCACAGCGTACCCTGATGCCACCAAGCTATAAAGGG
>NW_009229773.1:0-7765 GCF_000690835.1 Fulmarus glacialis
TAAAGGTTTTTTCCAACCTAAATGATTCTGTGAACCTATGATTCTATAAACCCAGTACACATGCAATGCCACAGCTCAGCATAACACCTAGGAAGAACCCTAGGATGAAATATCCTGCCAGGCGGCCATTCAACAGTCAACAAAAATTCACAATCAGTATAAATTTCAGCTACTCTTTTAGCACTGCCAGTCATGGGTAATGACCTTATTCTTCTTGCCAGGCACACAGTTACAGAATTACAACCATCATCCCACATGGATTGGGATGTAAGTCTGCAGGTTTAACTTCTGAAGGCAGAATCTGAAGGAAGAAAGGTTTCTCTAAAGCTGCTGATGAAAACACCCATTTGAAATTAGGAGTTTCAAGTGTTGCCAGCGGCCTTCAGACCCACTCCCAGATTCCCTTATATTGTCAAGAAGGGGGTCTTGCAGCCCTGCAGGTCAACCACCAACTGCATTTTTTCTGCTTAAGCAGAAACCACAGGGAACAGTCTTAAGTATTTAAATCTTGACTTCATTTGCAAGAACCACTTACAGGTGGATGCAGAGCTTAGAATAATAAATCAATCTAATTCCAGCACAAGGCCAAACAGGATTTTCACTGGCTGGAACAGAAAGCTTAAAATTCACTTGGGTGGCCCAAACTAGTCCGTACACCAGCGCTGATTTCAAAATACTCCTTTACTAATTACTTAAGGAACCAGTATTCAATGCCACCCTAGAGCTCATGTACTCTTTCAAGAATAGGATTATAATCTCAGCACAGGATAATAATAATACTTTATACACATAAGGTCCTTCCGTGCAACACAATAAGCTTAAGTAAACCTCAGTACATGCCCCTTAAGTATCAACAGAGGAGAATTTGGAAAATGAGGATGAGGGCACTTAGCAATGAGAGAGTTTCATGAATCGCACCTCTATGTTGAATGTTGGATTTCCTGCCATAAAATTGTGAAGTTAATTTCCTCTACATTTCCAATGAAGTCTTGATATGACCTCAGTGGCATAAATGTTAATATATATACCTTGAAGACTAAATGAAAATATTAGTTTTCCTCAGTGTTCTCCTGGGGTGGAGGGGGAGGGAAGAAGAAGAAGAAAGAAAAAGAAAATGTTTCCTAATACTGACTTAGCCCACATCACCATTTCAATAACACACAAAACAATTAAAGCAACCAAACCCAGTGCCTACTTTCTACTCTGGTTTGCCATTAGGAATTTATGATTTAAAGAAACCGGAAAACAAATAGCTAGTTTTCATATAAAAGGTATACACTGAGCATATTCATGTGTACCTTTTGGAAAGTAACCTTCAAATACCATCCGACCTGCTTTTTGTTTTGAATTATATACATATACAGATATATTTTTTTATACATATACACACATGTGCATTATATATAATGTACACACACAAATGTAAAAATCACTTGAAAAAGAAGTCATACATCTCAGTTCCAGGACCAATTTTTCAGCCAAGCTGAATGTCTCCTGCTGTAGACTAGCTGCCACCCCCTTTTCTGGGGTGGAGTCTAGGGGGAAGTTACCCACTTCATGGTAGTATTTGCACATTCAAAAGAAAACTCATCTTCTGGAGGGTTGTTCCAAGACTGTGCAACAAATCCCCAGTAATGACAAACCTCTACACCTCCTGATCACTATGAAAAGGTCCTTTCTTTAAGACCCTTCTGCCAATTTAAATGCAACACTACAAAAAATAAATTACTACCTTAAAATAAATGAAGGTGTACAATAACAAAGGGATGGTTTAAGATGAACTACACAAGGTCTTTGAATATACAATGGGCTAGTGAAAGGCATGGACAATTCAAAAGACATCTGCCCCTTCTGTCAGCACTCACAGTACAGTTTCCACATAAAATCGTATCTTCAAACTTAAACTTTCCAGCACTATTTTTTCAGCAAAAATAGCCCTTTTGGCTACAGTCCCTGGGAAGCAGTTGCACTGTACCTATGAATGACCAGCCCGTCTATCTCGCGGAATCTGAAAGCCACTGATGTTTTTTTATCAGCAGTCCTATCAAAGGTGAGAGAGTTCACTGAGAGTGTAGGGTTTTTACAGTCAAAATGAATACAAATTTCAGCCAGTAGCCCATGAACCATATCCCTCAAGAACACAGAAAATTCCTGTCAATGACTCCTCCTCGAAGGTGCCAACAGGGTGAATTAATTCACACAGCAGAGCCCTCGTGGTCTTCCACTTGTTAGATCCTGAAACATTTCTTATACTTATTCCTATTCAACACGGCTCCCTAGGGTCTTAAGAAGTTGCTTTGGGGGGAAAAAGCATGTAAACCTTGGTTAAGCGCATTTCCTTTTCCATGAAGACTCTTTTTCCTCCAAGTTGTCTCTGAAATGAAAATCCTGTGAACAGGTTCCAGGGAAGGACCAAACTGAACAAAGGCAACTGTATAAACAACATTAAAATCTTCTTGTATGCATAGCTCAAAATGAGCAACAATAAACTAATATAAATCACACTGAATAAAGTGAATAAAAGTTTAGGAGGAAACCACACCTAGCATTTTATTCTGCATTATTTACCTTTGTGGATTAAAAAAGAAAAGAAAAAAAGTTAGCAGGATTTACCATTTCCCTGCTCTTATTTAAACTGCTTTGCTTATCCTTATTTCTGAGCGAGCTATAAAGGGACTCACATGGAGAGAAAAGCCCTCATACTGTGACACTGCTTTTCCAGTATGATTTTATTAGATTCATAGCGCATGACTGAAAGGAGCTCATTGTAAACAGCTGATTGGTTTTTAAAGCAGTGGATAATCAGTTGGGTAAATTACCATTTATTGTCTTTAGGACTTACGCACTCTGGGAACACAAGCCCACCAGCGACTGACTAGGGTATTATACTCCTGCTTAGCTGCTTCAACAATGAGACTCTCCCTGGTGTTGTATGGGGCAGAGCTATGGACCTTGAAGAAAGCAAATGAATATCGACTTGGAGTGATAGAGATGACATGTCTCGGGAGGATCCCTGATGTTAGCAGAAGACAGAAACTGAGAAGTAATGACACCAGAAGCATGCTGTGAATAAAAAGCAGCTGCAGGTTGCCATGAGAGAACTGGAAATGCTGTTGAGTGGGAGGTACCTGTATACCACCTTTCATAAAAAAGGGAAGAAAGGAGTTCTTTCTCTATAAAACCTCTCAAGCTAGGCACAATAAAAACATATCCAGTATTAAAAACAAAATCATCAAATATGAGTTCAACTTATCTAGGCTTGTGACTATTCAGAAACCCATGTCAGACCTCAAAGCAATAGCTGGGAAGATGGCAGAGAAAAACATTTACCACTTTCATTAACAACTGATCTTTTCAGGACTTTTATAAGCAACATTTTATTCTGGACTGTAATAGCCTCTTACAAAACTAAAATGAAAAACCTTACATTCGTAAAAATATTTCAACTGTTTATTACAATAATTTTCAAATGCTTTTAGCTTTCTCAATTTATTTTTTCCACTTGTCCACGACTTAACGTTTGGTTAGGTCGCAACAACATTTGTGATTTGATCTCTGGCTTGGTGCTAATCCTCCGCTGGTGCAAGCTGAATACAGGTTTATTAACATCAATGTGTAAATATGGGAGCGAAATCTTTACACTCATTTTTTATTTTACAGATCAAATACTTTTGCTGGATGTTACTCCACAGTCAGGGGGAAAGCATCTACAATGGGTGGAAGTACATTATAGAAATACAACAGAGCATCTACAAGTTGTGGAAACAGAGACTCCTTGAGTTGGGAATTTTGAGGTCTTTATAGTCTACTGGACAGAACTTAATGTGAAACACTGCAGACTTCCTCAGGACACTATAATATTCAGTCTTCTCTTCTTGTTGTTGTTGTTCTTTCTTTCAACATACAGATTCAAAATATGAAAAATGAGGGACAGAAGAAAAAGAGTAGTTTATATTATTTTCCCCTTCTCTTTTTCAAGGAAAGGGAAACAAAACAGCAACAGTAGCTAGTTAACATCTGAATTATGTCAGAGCTATTTTGAATCTCGTTATACTACATCAAAAGTCAGGTAACTTAGAGGAAAACTTTTTTTAAAATTTTTTTTCCTCCTTCTTTGGCTTACTTTTTTACATTTATGTTACTTCATTGTAAACACACATAAAAATAAAATAGTTCCAGCTATATTTACTTGCCAGTTAAAGTCATTATGCCTATAAAGAGCAAATGTAATGTGTAATTTTAGAGGGAACCTTGGGAATTAGAGATTAGAAGACTGAAGCTACAAAGATACTCAAAGAAATTATTAAGGAAGCAGTATGTTAAGCATCTAAAACATCATACAACTTTACATAAAGAGATAAATTTGTCAAGAACAATCTGTATCAATCCAGCTTAAATTCATTCTATGACAGGGCTACAGAAAATGGAAAAAGAAATAGCTGCACTATTTCTTGACCTTAATGACTTTTTTAAAGACAGCAGAAATCACATTACATAACCAAACTAGGTAAAAACCAATATAGCCAACAATTTTTCAACCTTTCCTCACTTATGGATCAATAACTATTTTGCAGAAGAGGTGTGAGCACCCTGTAAACTTTACATATATAAAATTACTAATTTGCACTGCCTGTTGCAACCTCTTTTGAAGCAATGGACGCTGTCCGTCCCCAGGACCCCACAGAACACAGCTGCGTGATGACATAAAGAGTTATCTGCACAACCACCAGTGCAAGTATGGGTATCAACAATTTCATGTCAAATCAAGGGGTTATTTCAACCTAGGAATGTGTTCTAGGCTTGCTCCTGTTCAAACTTCCATTAATAACCTGGATGACAAAATAAAGAGACGTCACCAAGATCTTTGCAAGCACTTGGGCTGCTGGTTCAGAATTCTAAGTGATCTTGGTACAGAAATAGCCTGAAATCAATAAAATAAGATTTAATTTTAAAAAAGTCATGCCACACAAGAAGATGGAGAGAAAATTGAATAAAAATAACAAAATGAGGAATAACAACTTAGTCAGCTGTACCACCCAAAAAAAGAACATGGTATTTAGAGTGGGCTGCAAACTGAATACCAGCCCACAATGTGATACTGTTCCAAAAGAAGGATTTTTTAAAAAATGACCCTGAAACAACACTAAGAGGAGCATCACTGTTGTGTCCACTTCTATTTTTTCCATTCTACTTGTATATAGCTTAAAAATCTGTCCTTCTCCCATCCATTTTCTAACAGCTTTGACATAGCAAAGAACCACTCTTCCTTCTTTAGAATTGGCACGGAGTTTGTGGCATGGAGTTTGGGTAAAAATTAGTCATTTTCGTCAGTTAATTCCAGGCTAAATTCTGCACCAACTCTTTGTTTCAGTTTCACAGTGTTTTTTAACCACATTATCAATAACAAAAACAATACCATGCTTCATTTTTCATTTACCCACCTCTGACTTTGGAAGCAGATCTGTGGGAGCAGTCCAGGGTAACAAGTTCATGGTCTCACAAAACCTTTTCATTACGTCAGCATACCTCATCCTGAGTCAACACTGCACATCAGAGCCAGAAGTTGTAGGTGAGCATTACTGGTGGTAATGAAATCACCGTTTCAATGAAAACAAGCTTATTCTATGCTTACTTCTCAGGTGCTTTTTGCTATCTCCACAGTTGGGTTTATGCACAGGTTAGTGATTACATTCCCAACCAAGTTGATATTATTCAAGAATAAACCATGAAAGAGACAAAACGATTAATTACTCTATGATCCTTCAAACACGATGCATGTATATTTTCTGTCAGAAAACAATACAAAGGAAGACTGACTTCTTGCTAGCATTTGATTTAAATTAGATGGTCTGCGATAAGAGCGCAGACTGGCTTTCATGAACGGACCTTTTTCTCCACAGTTTTATTATGACAAGAGAAATTATCTGCTTCTTAGGTTTATACCACAATTTACAGTAGTAGCTGCTGGGACAAAGAGAAATGAGAGATGCAACAAGAATGGCTGAGGCCTCTCTCTCTTCCCTCCCCCCACCTGTCTTTTTCATGCAGTGGTGTTTGATGGAGCGTCAGATTAGAAATACTTTGTATCTTTTTATACTTGTCTAGGTTGTCATCATTAAAAAGTGAGGCTTCAATGCTATTGTTAAACCTTGGATAAAGCTCAGATGTAAATATTTCATGCTGTAAATTTATATGTCATTGTCAGATCTGCTGTATATATAAATCACCTACCAATGTCATAGAAGAAGCAGAACTGTCATCTTTTTCACAATCATGTTAAAGATTTCCTGCATGTTCCTGCAAGACTGATCGAGAAATGCATGATGGCTACAAGACTAGTTTCTGCACTTCCCTGTAAAAATAAAATCAAATTGACTTCTACAACCAAAGAACCACCCTTTTTTTGAATTATGGTATATACCCATAAAGTTATTTTCATGTGGCCACCTGCCATATCCTTATTTATCCTTGCATTTATCTTGATCAGAACTTTACTGTACTTTCATCCAAAGACCTTTAAAAGGGTGCTTTTTTCTTTCCAGAAAGAGTTTTATAAATACTATCTTTCTTAATGATAATTATGAACTAACATATCTGGATAACATGCACAGCAGGGTATCTGTATGTATTTGCCACTTCTTTGATGTTAATAATGTGATAATTGGACTCGAACAAGTAAGAGGACATAATCAAGATATCACACATGATCAGAGTGTTTGACAGTATATACACCACATAGTGTCCAAAATGTAATCTGTGTTAAACCAAAAGCTACAAAAGTGCAACTGGTTTCTACTGTGAGTGCCAAAAGATAAAAGATTGCTGTGTTTACAAGCCAGTGTGCTCAAATAGTCCATGTAAGGATTTAACGCTTGTTAAACTGAAGAGAAATAGCATTGTGCAAATTGCAACCTAAGGTCATGTTGGCATGTTTCAATCATTAACAAAAAACTAGCAAAAACAATCTGAACATCTCTGCAATGCATTTGTAATACTATGTATGATTTTGTTACCAACTGTGTATTGTCTAGCAGAAATGTAGCTTTCTTTGCATGATAAGCAACGATAACAACTATGACATCATAAATCAAAGAGCTTCAGTATCACATACCTTCACCACCACACAGATTTATAGAAAATTATATACTAAATAAAATGAAACCACCACTAAAATTTGCCAAAGAACTATAAGCACAGACAGAGACAGCGCACACATTTTATATATTTACCTTCATGCACTTACTTTCTCAGGGACTCGGAGCAACAGAACTAGCAAACATTGCTAGTTGACAGGTAAGGATGACAATTTCCTTTTTCTCCCCAATTTAAGATATATTTATTTTCCTGAAATTAATTCCTGCCCTTAATTTGCCCATTCTCTTGACACCACTACCTTCAACTGAAGTAGGTGCCAGACCACTCTAATGCTGTTGAACCAACCAGTGAGTAAAAACTGTGTTGATTTAACATTTTCCCCATCTCAAATGGCCTGTGCAGTCTTAGGATTTTCCAAGAAACAAGCAGTACTTGAAATTATTCACAATGTTTTAGGATATAACTCTAGGCTAATAAAAAATTTTGATAAAACTTGCAACATTTATAACGGTTTGATGGTTCTAATAACACAAGACAAATATTTCATGGCAACGGTAACATTAGAACTAGGAAAAAGTGATTTTTCCTCTGTTTAGCAACAGAAACAATAAATACAGTTTCATCTGCTGAAGTATAACTCCAAAATACACACATACATTTGCTTTGGTTC
>NW_009229773.1:7796-22092 GCF_000690835.1 Fulmarus glacialis
TATCTTTGCTTCTGAAATAAACTTTAAAATTTCCAAGATAAAATTAAACTTTAAGATGATGTAAATGAGGTTTTTCATTACAAGCCTTGTTTCAAACCTACAAGGAAGGAAG
Organism: Fulmarus glacialis; assembly: GCF_000690835.1. Taxonomy (NCBI): domain Eukaryota; kingdom Metazoa; phylum Chordata; class Aves; order Procellariiformes; family Procellariidae; genus Fulmarus; species Fulmarus glacialis. The sequence continues at coordinate 7,909 of NW_009229773.1, forward strand.
TTTTTTAAATGCCAAAACACTATGTTTTGATTTTTTAAAAAAAATCTTTATCAATATTATTTAACAATAACTTAGTTGCCAAATTGACCCAGAACGAATTGAGAATTCATTGCAATTCTTTTGGAAATTCATTTTCAGCCAAGTTACTACTCAGGAAAAAAAGGTCCATATCACTTGGTGGCAGCACATTTGCAAACAGAGCTGTTTTATCAAAAAAACAAGAACGGAAATAGTATAATGTCAAAGGAAAAGACTTTTTGGAGAAAGAGAAAATTTTCTTTCCTTTTCTGTAGCTCTATTTAAACACGTGCTTAAGTTTATGGAGGAGTAATTTCCTTTCTGTGGCAAAAGTTCAATAGCCAGTTTAATTTCACTTTTTCCACTATGAACATTGTGCTGCTTAATTTACTAAGCAGACAATTTCTAGAGAATATACATACTCTGGGAACACTAGTCTTTATTCAGATAAACATCCACATATTTATCCTTCCTGCATAAAATAAACCAGTCCTAAGCCCCAGAGAAATCTGTTTTGTCATCTCCATCTCCATTTTATATTAGCACCATTTTCTTAAAGAGTATCTTCAAAGATATTCCTGTTTGGCTTCTGTGCCCCCACAACAGCAGCATTCCTATCCTCTTCCCCCTCCAGCAGCAGGTAAGGTTGGGATAAGCATCCTTCGATAGAAATTCTGTAACTGTTTGGGTGCTCTATGGTAAGGGTGGGTCTTCACTCAATAAGTGGATAGTCCAGCCACTCTGCAGCTAGAAGTCTAGTAACCAATAGAAAGAAATCACTGCCTTTCTCTGGAATGAGGACCAGGGATTGGCTTTGTTGAGGAAGTCCTTGTACAAGCCCCCATAAGCCTTGTGTTTAGAACAAAGCAAAGCATGAAGTCTTACACACCAATATATGGGAAAATGCTGCTGCTCACCTTCTCGCTCCTCCATTTTTATGGCATCTGCTTTAACTCTTCAGTGAGCCAATAGGTCAAAGAAATATCAGTCTCTTCCACTCCTGCTCTTATTATCAATATATCCCAGGATTATAGAGCGCAGATCTTAATATGGTTGAGATCAAAGCAGCATAATTGAAGCTGTATACAAAGTGTTCTGAGTTTATTTATCCTTTTAAAAACAAGGATTTTTTCACAACAGTGCACAATTGAAATATTTTAATTTGTCCAACTACACAACTATTTTGTTTCAGATGACTGCAATAAGCATGGCTACACTCAGTGGGAGCAAATATACAGTTAACTCAGCATGACCAATAGTGAATGCAAAGGGAACTGTATGAGGATAGGGCAAACATGTAGTAACTTACCCCAGAATAGTCTTCCCGGTCCAGCAGCGATAGCTTATTTAATATCCCTCAAGGGATTTTTTTTCCATTGACCTGTCCAAGAGAATTTTTGTTTGTTTGCTTTTCGGGTTTTGTTTATTTAGCTTTTTATCACCCAAAAATCCTGTGGCAAGGAGTTCCGCAATCCAATTACATGTTGTGTGAAAAACCAACTATCCATTAAATGATGCCCATTGTTTCTTGTCTGATTTGAGATGGAAGAGTCGGAACTCCAGGCAGTATTCAAGATGAGCTGAACGACAGATTTATACAGTGGCCTAATAAGAATCTCTGTTTTGCCCTCCATTCCTTTTCTAGTAATTCCAAACCTCAATTCACTTTTTTTGACTGAAACAAGATAGTAAGTCAGTGCTGTCATTTAGGACAACACCAGCATCTTGTTCTTGAGCAGTAACAGTCTGTTCAAAGCCCATCATTTTATTTAAGATGTTTTTTCCCCCAGTGTACATCATCCAGATTGAATTTCATCTGCCATTTTATCTCCCAGTTACTCAAGATCAATCTACCTCTGCTAGAAATGCTTAAGTAACCCTTATCTCATTCTGCTTTGTAGACTGTCCCCACTGGCAAGAATATATTCCCTGCCTGGCACCAAACTTATCTCCCTGACTGAACCACCAAGTTATACGATGGGAACAACAGCAAACCATGGGAGATATACTAGCCTGAAGATCTCAGTCCATAAAGGTGAATGGCGATGCGGCATCTGATGCATTAAAACTATCAAGTGGTCCTACTACTAAGGCCAAGGGCAATAGGGAATTATATCAACCTAGTTTGAAGCAACATGTTGTCTATTCTATGGAAAGATTTTTATCCTATCTAGGTTAAAAGCAAGTTTTGAAATATTGTTAAATCCATTCTGCAGGATGGAAACTGTAGTTCTTCAGCAGCTGTACTGATGTACAATCAATAGTACATACACGTATCCATATACACAAGATGCAACTGCCACAACTGGGGGGTGGGTGGGACTCTTTTGTTAGGTTTTTTTGCTTTTAAAAGAGCAGCAGTTTACTGTTTATTCAGTCTTTGCTGACAGAGTGTTGAGCTCCTATTTTTCTTTACTCCAGTGTTAATCCAATATAGTATCCTGAAAGTAATGGTTACTTTATATTAACACTATTGCATCAAGATACAATAATGAAAGTGGCTCACTGATTTTCTCACAATGGTTTTCTTCTCACACTTATTTTTACCCTACTCTAACAGTATCAGTCAAGCATGTTAGAGACAATTGCAGTCAGAACACTTCAAAAAAGTGAACTGAATATTGTTTCTTGATTCCTCTGATCTGAAGCCTTGAGCAAATTATTGTAATGGCTCTGTATAATGTTTTCAACAGGAAATTTTTATTATATTTTAGATATTGTAAGACTCATTCAATGCAGAGGCCCTTGATCAAAGAGCACTTTATAAATATATGGGCTTTAATTTTACATTGATTTCTCTCTTACAAAACCCTACTGTAATCAGTGGAACTGCACCACTGCAAAGGCAGATCAGAGTTTCTCTTAGAGTATTTTTTATTATTTATTTTAAGCCGATAATAATAAATCTAGATATATTAGTCACCAAAGATTTTAAAAGCTTCCCCCTCTCCCTGCTCCAAAAAAACACATTCATGAGCAATACTAGATAGTGTTTACTATGAATATAATTAACTGAGGGAAAAACAAACCTAATGTTTGGGCTCTATTTCTATGAGGTTTCCTCTTTCAAGTTTCCGTCCTAAAACTCATACTCCTTTTGTTCAGTGAACAAGTCACTCCTAATTACATTTATCTTATTACAGCGTGCACACACTCCCAAGACCTAATGTTTGGGCTCTATTTCTATGAGGTTTCCTCTTTCAAGTTTCCGTCCTAAAACTCATACTCCTTTTGTTCAGTGAACTCCTAATTACATTTATCTTATTACAGCGTGTACACACTCCCAAGGAAAGCCGTATTTGGGAAGAAGCATCGCACCACTCAAGTAACCATTCCGCTCCTCAGAAGGGTAGCTGGGAGCTTGTGATAGCTCCCATCCACTGTTCAAACCCAACAGAACAGTCTCCAACTACTACAGAATAAAATTCATATGCAGTGAATCCTTTAAAACAGCAAAGACATACAACCTGAGAAACTGGTTCAAATCATCAAATCCCATCCCCAGTCCATATGCAGGGTGCCCTTAAATACCTTAACCGTCACTGTAAATTAGGACACAATGAGCATCTCCTACATTTAGTTGCTCCTCGAGCAAGAATTTGTTTCCCGAGATAAATTAGTAAGTGTAGCCTTCATAAGTATGTCTAGCTCAGGTGATAAAGAAATGAACACCGACAGGAACCAGTGATTAAAATGTATTTTTAAATACTGGAATTTTTTTTTTTTTTTTTTTTTTTAAACTTCAACTGAACAGAGTTGTTGACAGCAAAGGTCACCTTCTGACTGTCCCACACAAATGCAGGAACAGTGAGACAGGAAAACTATTTTCTGCAGTGCATTGTGCTGAGCTAAGTCTGTCCCTGCTAATATCAACAATAAACTCAGTGACTTAAAAAGGCAGCTAGTCATAGCCAGGCAGAGCACTTTGTACTTTAAGACCTAGAAGAGGACCGTCCAGTTTTCCTTTGATTGCTCAGTCCACTACCTCCTTCCTGCATTCACCTCCTCTTCTTCTGAAGTCAGAAATGTGTTCATCTCCCAGAGCTTCCAGGAGAATTTCTCCCCAGTGCAACAGCCTGCAAAGCTAACACCTACTAACCTGAGGTTTATTTGGCATGTTGTTTAAAATAGTGACAAGAGAAAACCTTGAGCAAAATGAACATTAATCAGAACGTATGTTGAACTGTTCACTGTAAATAACATAGCTAGCAAGGCTGCTAATTTTATTACCAGGAAACAGAAGACATTAGATGCATTCCTCACAAAACCAGAGACGTCCACATCACAACCGTTACCTGCCCTGCTCACCTCCCTCAGCCTGCAAAACCCTGTATTCCAAGATTCAGGAAATCTGTGCACAAATCTCCCTGTAAATGCATGTACAAGAGCAATTGATACTTTCATTTCGTGCCCCAGTCCAGGCCTTAGCACACCTTTTCAGGGATGATTCCACGCTTTCCTACAAGTCTATTTTTAAATACCGCTGCCACAGCTCTGCACAACCTAAGGCCTCTTTCAGGGATACCAAAGCAACTATAGGTACTCTTTACCTTTCACCACGTTTTTAAGGTCCTGTATTTCTCAATTCTCACATATTCTACGCCCAGGTGAGTTTTTGTGCCTGCGTGTGTTTGGCAAGATGCTTCCTCACATTTTTTACCTGCTTTGAGGAACAAAAACAGAGGAGAAGAATATGGAAATGTTAACAGTACTGATACCTAAATTCAGATACTAGTACGGTGTTTATCAGCTAGTGAAATGAATACCACTCACCACACTGAACTCTACTTCACACTTGACAGTTTTCTTTGAGGCACAAGAGTAGCCAGGAAAATAGAAATGAGGCATGTTTCTGTGGAAAAGCTCCATTAAAGCTGCCCACAGCTTACCCCTTCAAGCAGTCTGGGAACACACTTGCTCCCAGGGCTGGATAAAACATATCCTATGTGTTTTTCACAACTTCTCATCCCAAGATTTAGCAATTCAGCAGGCTGGTGTGCAATTTTTCACCCAAGTCATAAAGTACCCTTTCAGCTTCCCAATTGAATGGTGACAACCACTGAAAAAAAATAAAGTGAATAACTAATAGCAAAACATGAATAGCAAATGCTTCAGGACATGTATGAATGCAGATATTCACATTCTGTTGCTGACATTTGCTAATCAGTGTATGAAAACAAAGAAAGCATGTTCGTATCAATAGTTGCAGACAGAAAAGAAATGGAATAAGGTTAATGGCACTAAGCAACAATCCAGAATGCAAATGAATGTTCAAAGACACGGTATTTTGCACTCTCAGTATTTTACTTAGAGATGTTCTTTTTCCAAATACTAGACTTTTATGGCGAGGAGAAACTTGGTTGCAAGTTCAGTACGTTTGTAAATAATCTGGTTCATTCATGGAGTTGCATGCTATTTAATGTCAAGTTTAGAATAGAGATTTTAATATTTTCTATTAAGTCTGCTGTCTACCTAATTTTATGCAAAGGCACTTAATCTAATGTGAATATGCTTTGGCAACTGCATGAAATTTCAGAGTACAAGTATCCAGTGATTACTAATTTTTTGCATAAATTATGAATGGACTTTGGACCCTATTCTGATGCACTGAAGAGTAAATAATTCCTACATGTATGACCCTGATCACAAATTCTACTTCTCTGCTGTTACTCACAGTTGCTGATCAAAAGTCTGAATGAACAGCTTTTTCCCTAAAGCTTGATTTCAGTTTGGTTTTTTATTTCAGTTATCTTTATCTGGCTAAAGTCTAGTTAACCCTGATGAATTAAGCAATCTTTATAAAATCAACTTCTGTACCCAGTAAGCAAAGTGAATTGTCTATGAAGTTATGAGACTTGTCAACATGACTATTACAGAGAAATACGAGTGTATACATTTATGCTCCTAAGAATATTATTTCAGCTGGTGGATGAATGGAAGTAATTTCTCACAGGGAAAATTCAAAGGATAGTAAAGGAGAGCTGTGGGCTAAACCCTGAACGTCTTTCCTCATATTTAAGCAATAAATAGTCCCAACAATACAGTAGAACTATTTGAACGGGTAATAAATTGGCGCTAGCTTTTACAGGGCAAGCCCATACATTCACATTCAGGGACGGTACGCTTGCAGACACAGTGATCTAAAAACATGTCATGTGCTAAGTGACAGACCATATGCTTTGCCTAGAATAGGAACTTTGGCTTGCACAAAGGACTTGAATTAATGCATCAACTAGGTGACAAGCTTTTAAACTGATGTATACATCAAGCTTCTCATAACCAAGCTGTCATCCTCAATTATGTTTTGTGAAAAAGTCCCCCAGACAAACATAACTTTGCTTATTAAGCCCAGCATATTGGCTACAGCCTGCTGCAGAAGATTGCCTCTATTTTTTTGAATGTATCTCCATAAAACACAAAACAACATAATTTGGATCAGTGTTACTGGCAATACCTGTAAAAAGCTTGAGATAAATTCTTAATAGTATGTAAGAAACCTTGCAGAAACCAAGCAACTGTGTATTATCAGGGCAGCTTTCCTAGCATCAGAGTTGAAGTGAACTGTTTACTAGAGATTCAAATACTGATTAAGAGATTATTTTTATGAGGCAGGGAAATATTTACTTGCTTACACTCTTCAGGCCACAGCAAACAGGAAGCTGAAAATAAAACTGAGGGATAGCTGAACACACTCTGAAAAGCTACATGAAAGAGAATGAATGGTACAGATCAGACTGTAAAGTAGAGCTGACAAATGTGGGGAAGGACCTCTTTTTCCAGAGGTAGCACATGGCCTCTGAGAAGACCTATGGTAGTAATGCCAAAAAAAAAAAGGGGGGGGCCAGGAAGAGGGGCGGGGGCAAGGAAATCTATGATGGGCATGTATTATCTAGAAATGCATGTACTGTTCAGGGCATAAGTGCTTCACTGAATGACAGCTACCAGCTCATAGCATCATACATAACAACTACAGCAAAGATCCTGGTGCTAGTCAGAAAAAACAGTGTTAAATGATATTTTCAAGAAAACCAGAAGCAGTTTTAGAGTACTGTCTAGCTAACACAAAAGAAGTGTTAAAAGCACTGGTTCTTCAGCTCAACCAGATTTACTGACTCATAGTAAAAAAAGATTACCTTCGTGGACTGGACAAAGCATTGCTGGGTGATTTTTCTCTTCTAATGCATGCATAGGAAGCAACCTTTCTATCAAAATGAAAGCGTGCTAAGAAAGGGCCTTTATGTGGCAGAGTGTTCCCATTTTCCAGGTGCATACTTGGAGACTGATGATGTGCTGCTGTGAAATGTCACCCTTACATTTGAGCTTTTGCACTGCAAGGAAATGCAATTGTTGACCTTCTCTAGTTAACAAACACCTCTTGCGCAGAAGCAGATGTGCAGGATACATATCTTCAGAGCACCCCGAGAACTGAGATCAGCACTGAAGGCAGATCATTCAAATTTAGACTACTTGCAGGTTGGGTTTTTTCCCCTTTTTATTTTAGTAGCCTTAAGAAAAAAAGACAAACTGAATTTAATTAAACTCTTCCAAGAGTTTAGAAATAGTGTGGAAATATTTAAATATATTTAGAAATATTGTGGCCAGCAGGAGGAGGGAGGTGATCGTGCCCCTGTACTCGGCACTGGTGAGGCCGCACCTCAAATACTGTGTTCAGTTTTGGGCCCCTCACTACAAGAAGGACATTGAGGTGCTGGAGCATGTCCAGAGAAGGGCAACGAAGCTGGTGAAGGGTCTGGAGAACAAGTCTTATGAGGAGCGGCTGAGGGTACTGGTGGTGTTTAGTCTGGAGAAGAGGAGGCTGAGGGGAGACCTCATCGCGCTCTACAACTACCTGGAAGGAGGTTGTAGCGAGGTGGGGGTTGGTCTCTTCTCCCAAGTAACTAGCGATAGGACGAGAGGAAATGGCCTCAAGTTGTGCCAAGGGAGGTTTAGACTGGACATTAGGAAAAATTTCTTTACTGAAAGAGTGGTCAGGCCTTGGAACAGGCTGCCCAGGGAAGTGGTTGAGTCACCATCCCTGGAAGTATTTAAAAGATGTGTAGGTGAGGCGCTTAGGGACATGGTTTAGTGGGCATGGTGGTGTTGGGTTGACGGTTGGACTTGATGATCTTAGAGGTCTTTTCCAACCTTAATGATTCTATGATTCTAAGAGCTTGATTATCTATTTTTAATAAGAGCATGCTCACCTATTACATTGTATGTGAGAATTCACTGTTCTTTACTTACTGAAGGGGGAAGAAGGAAAAAAAAAGATAATGTCCCTATTGTCTGCCTGAATCTACAATCCCAAGGTCATTTTTCAAGTACATAATTAGAACACTTTTTTTTCCACCTTGCAAAATATGAGTTTGATCAAAATAGAAGTAATAAACTGCTGCCAGCTTTCAGATGGTATTACCATAGATTTTGTCTTAAAGTTTTCAAGGAGCTTAGCAATTAGGCTCCACTACCATGATGATTAGAGCTTTGAATTGTTATAATGACTTATGTCTGTACAAATGATGTGTTAATAGAAATGGCAATTTATGGCTATCTTTGCCATCTAAATGAAATACTACAAACTGCCAGCTACCAAAGACAACCGTTACAAGGTCCAGCAACAAGATTCTTCTCCGTCAAAGGTGGAATTTCCTAATCCACCTAAAGCATCTGGTGTCCCCATTCTTGACAGATGTGAATAGGCATTACCAAACCCTAATCCTCCTCAAACACAAATCAGACATTCTTCTTTAGCAAACTGGGATAAGATGAATGCAATTCCACTGCACGCCACCAGGGCTGTGACACTTACTGCCTTGATGCACCTTCTGGGGACCTGCTGTGCCCCTGCTTTCAAGCTTACATTTACCCAAGCGACACACCGTGCAGTCTGAATTATGAATATAAAGATGAACTGCAGCAACTTCGGTCCCACCATGCAGCAACACATTTTGCCATGTAAGCAACAACTCTGAAGTACCTTAAGGAAGATTAAGATGCTCATTAGATCATCTGGTTACACAGAAGACTCCTAACAACTGTGCTGTGTGGTACGATTATGTATGAAAAGAGCAGCTTTCAATAGAAATAGTGCTATAGTCTTGGAGCATTAATAGTCATCTTTACAGTGAGCCCACGCTAAAACAATCATTGAGTTAGTTTTACATAATGACACCAAGGGCTGGACTCCTCTAACTGATTTAGTCTTGAGACAACTCCTTTCTGCCAAACAGAAGGCCTCCCAGATACCTTCACAGCCTCTTTCGCAGCTTTGTGAACATGCATGCCTGCCATGGCTGGGGACAACACTGCAGGCCAGCTCAGCCAGCTCTGGCTTTCTCACCAGGTCAAAAAACTATAGCGCTGTGCTGCAAATACCAGCACAGGTTCAGGGTGAGGCAGTGTGAAGAGGGAGTAAAGTCTACCAAGGCTTTATGACAGAATATATCTGACATACACAGACCAGATCAGGAACTCATCTGACCTTTCCTGTAGCATCTGAGCAGCTTCACATGACTGAAACATGGTGCTTGAGACAAGCACAAGGCCGGTTTTGCGAACTCAGGTAGATTTTCTTATGGTTAGAGATCTGCTGGCACTTTGCCGACACTGGATCTCGGGTCACTCTTTTTACTCAACAAGAGAAAGGGAGCATCTCTGAGCAAAATAATTCATCAGTCATTCTCACAGCCCAGAGTAAAGTCAATTACCCACACTGCACTAGAGGAAAGCTCTAATTATGTCAGACACAACAGCAAGGTGCCAAAACCAGCTTAGACCGGGGCAGCACAAAGCCATCCATGAGATAAGAGTAGAAAGTCATCATCTTTACTTTCTCTTCAGCCACGTGAAGATCATGTCATCACCTTCGTGTTCCCTATGAGCTCTAACACGAAGGGAGGGAAACGAAACCCTTTACAGAGTGCCAAAGTGCCATCCAACTGCCTCAAGCAAGCTATATAGTCCCTAAATATATTTTTGGTGGTGGCAACTGGTCATGTCAGGGGGGAGAATATCCTGTAACTGATAAAGATTCACCTATAGATGGAGAACATTTTCAAACCTCAGCATGCTTCTCACTTACAAAAAAAATAAAGAACAAACAAAAAAAATGCACCACACACCACAATTCTAAGCAGGTAGTTCCCACACAAAATGAGATGTGCGACTTCTTCCCATTTGAAAAAAAAAACCACACCTTTATTTGAAAACCTCTTTAGAAGTCAAAATATTTTAAAACCCCAATCACAGCAACACACACAAAATCACAATCGACCTCAGCACATTTATTTTCTTAATTATCAACAATTCAGAGAACGAGGAAAGCTTGTTGTCATTCTAAGCAGGAATAGTGGTTTGTTTGTCTTTTTGCCAACCAAATGAAAAACAACAAATGAGGTGATTTTTTTTACTCAATTCTACCTTTACTGCTGCTAATGAAGTGTCTTGAAATCCTGAAAGCTTTCTTTGTTACTAAATATTCACATTGTCCATGAAATGAAAGAACATATTATCAGAAATAATAGGTAGTGTGCATGCCAGCTGTGGATGAATCAGAAATTACTTTGATTTCTAGTTCCTGGTAATAAATCTCCCCTCTTACGTTTCCCAATAAAAAATTTCACAAGTCTTGCAAACACCCAAATTTTCATGTTCCTTCTGCAGAGTGTATTTTCACTGAATTCAAAACAACCAGTTGTACACTCTGAGGCCATATTCGCCTGTCTCTTTCAGCCTTTCTCAAATTAAATTAACCATGTTTAAGTCATGCTTACTGAGAAAACAATCTAATCCCAATCTAATCTTTATATTGACAGAGACTCACAGTATTTACTTCTTTATTCAAAACCTCTCCTCAAACATTTCCTTCTATCCAGTCCCCATCTTCTTGCTTTCTCATTCTCCTCAGCCACAAGGACACGCTGGACTTCTTAAGAGTGAAGTGAAACAGGGGGTTCAAACCCCAAGTCATTATGAGATTGCATGGAAGCATAACATAATTGCACTTTCCTTCATGAAGTGATAAATTGGAGTTTTTATTTTTCCAAGAGGGGGAGGGACAGGAGGATGAAGGAGAGACACAAAGGCGTATTATCGTAAATGGTATTTAATGCTTTTCTAATTAATGTTACAGGTCTCAATTTTCAGTTTTAATTGTGCCTTGCCCTACTTGCAAGCTTACCCTCATGTTTTTGCAGTGTGCAACTATACCTCCAATAACTGTGACATATCAGTTAAAAAGCAGTTACAGAAAGCAGGCCCTGATGCCTATTAATTAGATAATTACTATTGCTTTTTTTTTCTCCCTAAAACTCTCAAATGGGATTAACACCCTTCCAGGAGTCAGAAACCTCTCATGCCACTGAGATTTGTTTCACTCTTACCTATTTAGTCACTAATTACATTTTAATCACTAAGATTATCATTGCAAACAAAAATATAGCTTTATTCAGAGAAACACTGATGTTCTGGAAAGCTCATTCCTATATAACTGCCCAACCTAGAATCTTTCCGTGAAAAAGATTCTTCCCTGGTATTTACACCAATTATGATGGCATTGAAAAAAGATGCAAGTAATGTAAAATTTTTCCCCAATCCTTTTTTGTTTGAGTAACTCATATGCACACCAAGAAAAGTTAAAACAATCACCTTTCTTAGAAGGAGATTGCGCTCCCATCCCTTTAGGGAACACAGCATTGCAAAATGATGGCAGAAACAAAAGAAGTCAAAGCACAGTAAACTGAGCTATTGCACTACAGGGACTGCACTGCTTCCCTCAAAGGGAGGTGCTAATACTTGCACAGACCTGTGTTCACTCAGCCCATGTTTTCAGCCAATTCTTCCTTTATTACTGTTTCTGTCCACTCATAAGTGTATTCAGGAACTTGCTTGGAAAGCCATTTTAACACTTGCAATAAGAAATTCTAAGTCATTTCAACAGAGACATGGGCGAGCAAAGAAGTTTCTGCTCAGTTGCTGGGCGTGGCCTTTCTGAGAAAAGAGGAAGGAGCTGACAAAGAGATACTTCAATCCACCTTAAAAGACCAAACCCACGCCCATCAGCTGGATGAAGGATGCAAGAAAAAAAAAATCTTGGGCTTGCAAAATTTGCAAGAACTTCCATAAGAGAGAGACTTAAGCTGTAGCCTAAGCACAGATATTTTCATGGCCCCTACTGGGTTTGCCACAAGCTCAACTATCCCTCACGCAAATGAGCTCCTTTGATGCAAAGTTAGAAAGTGTCCATTGCATGGTGTTGAGGGAACATTTTTACCTTCCTCTGCTGAGGAGACCTTCTTTATCATCTATATTCTTTTTTTCCCTATTGCATTTGTTAAATGAAATGAGAAAATAATGTCAAGTCAATAAAAATAGCTAGATTAAAAATTTTTGAGGAAAATGCAGCATTAGGAAGACCGGACATACTTCTGAATAGTTAGTTCAGTAACATAATGCAGCATTCACACAGCTAGTGTAAATGCTAAACATCATGTAAAATTGAAGCACATATTGTAAGGAGAAGCATAATTAGCTACCAACATTAAGCCTATACTTAACCTAAGCATCTTTTTTCTTCCTCTAGTTGATTTTCATATGGTCCCTGGGTCATGGTCAGTACTACGTTGTTATTATTATTACAAACCTTAACTGGAAAAATCCTCAACCTGCCTTCAACATCCAGTTTTGCAACGCTTTTTTAAATAGAAGGGGAGGAATACGACAAAAGGACACACGGCAGACGGACATTTGTGCAGACAAGAAAAGAAGGGAGGAAGAAAAAAAAGTCAGTAAAGCTAGGGGAGAGACCATTTGGGGAAAAAAAAAAAAACACCACAAAAAGCCTACTTTTTTTAGCAGCACTGAACTGTTACATACTTATCATAGAAGCGTGGATAATGTATTTTCATGGGTTTACGACAAACAAGAGCCCTAGCTGGATGAAATCAGAGAGTCATTCTCAGATAGAGGCCAAGACTTTATTTCATATGTATTTTATTTTACATTCGAGAGAGAGAAAAGATACTGTTGTCATGCGTCCTGATACCAGTTTTGCCATTGACCTTTCTTTATTCCCCAGTTCTCCTGCTTCTGGAGTCACACAGACTCCAGAAATGAACAACCACCAACAGCAGAGAGTCACCTTGGCTGCAGCCAACAAAGTTTGGTTGCCACAGCACAAACTGGAGTGCCGGAGTTGAGGTCCCCAGACCAGAACCTCTGGTGGGTGCAGCCTGACTCCCAGCAGGGAGGCAGACACTATCCCAGCCAGGCACCCTTCAGATACAGTCCTTGGGACATCGGGCAGAACTGAGTCATTCTATCTAGCAACTTCTGTTTCAAGCATATTTACTGCTTTAATTATCCTCGTACAACTTGGACCCACTTTAGTGGGGGCAATTCCAAGATGATAGCACTGCACTCTTCAGTGGGGTGCACTGTTTAGCCACAGTAAAACCTTCCAGATTTATATGGATTCAGATGGATCTATTTTTGCTATTGCCCAACTTCACTCAACACACATATGTGCAAGAGGGCAAAAATATACCAATTGCACACATAAAACACTATCTCCCTCGTACTCTGTCCTACTGCGGTCTCCAGCTTAACTACTTCCCTGAGCCTAGAACATAAATATTCCTCTTGTGAGTCCAGGTCCATATGTCAACATTAATTATGAGGCACTGCAAATAACAACTACTGAAGATATTATTTTTTCTATGCAGACTGACTTTCCAAAAGTATTTAAGATCCCACTGAGAAACATATATTGTTAGAAAAATTTACTTACCTTGTACTGCTAATTAGAGGTTTATAATTAAACTGGACAAAGCCATAGAAAATGTACAATAAGCAGAAAGTCTGCCATTGCCAGAAGCAAAGATGACTGAAACAGTCCTTTTTCCTGTCTAAAGCCTGTGGCTGGTCATTAAACTGAAATTGAACACCGGTTTAGTTTTTTTAATGATTCCTATTCATGAGTCCTACTGAGAACAGCGTTTCCTGCATGCAAACTTCATCTTTTTTTCCTGCAAATATGCCAGCAGAAAAAAACCAAAACACCTCCATAAACTATTCTTAGAAAATCTTTTTAGACAGACAAACAAAATTGTGATAGGAAATTCATACTTTACAAATACCCTAAAAATAAGGCAGCTGGGGCGGGGAGGG
>NW_009229774.1:0-2518 GCF_000690835.1 Fulmarus glacialis
GCTTGTCCAGGTCCCTCTGGATGGCATCAATATACATCTATCATAACAGTTATACACAAGCAGGCTGAATTGAGGTCCTACAGATAACTACAGATCAAATTTCTTACATTCTGAGTTAAATTTTGGAATCAATACTTTTTTAATATACTTGACTTTATGAAATAATTTTTTATCTGTTTATTGATGTATTTATATACAGCAATACATTGGGTCAGATACTATGTATAACATGTATTTTCCTTTCATATTTCAGGAACAAAAATTCTAATGAGACAAATTACTCTGTAAAGCTCCTTTGCATGGGGGAATAGAGCCAGATGCCAGAAAGCACTGGGGGGGAAATTAACATTATGATTCTATGAGAGCCCTTTAAATTGCTATACTCTCCCAGGGTAGAAAAAGGAATTTAACACTTTTTCTTCTCACTTCATTCTTTCTCAGTCTGCAACTCCAGCTGCATAACTCTGCGGTAAATAACACTGTAAGTTAAAAAAAAAAAAAACAAAAACCAAACCAACAACAACCCCTGAACTGGGAGATAAATATGGTCTTCAATCTTAGCATTGGCTCTGCCTCTGCCATTGGCAGACAACACATGGTTAATGGGAAAGGCAAATGATAGGGAAGTCCATAATACAAAACAAAACCGTGTCATTATATAGGACATTGGCAGTACATGGTTACACAAAAAATGGCAGTATTCTTTCAGTTTGAATAAAGAATGAACACTCGTGGACTGTATTATTAAATTGATAAATGCCTTCTAGCAAATTACTTCTTTATGCACCCATTTTGCCATCTGCAATGTTATGCAACCTCTGAGGGTTGGGGTTTTTTTACTAAGGTTTACGTAGCTAACATTCTCAGAGTATTTGAGGTCCTTGTCTGCTTCAAAACTTGAGATTTTACTGAATGACAAGCTAAAAAAAAGAAAGAGAGCATCCAACAGTTACCCAATAAATAGGTTGTAAATAACATGGGATATTTGTCACTGTTTCACATTTCTGAACTCACCAGGTAAACACACAGTCATGATCTAAAATTTTAAATCAATGGAAAGCTTGTTAATCTATTCTGTCCATCTCACTGCTGGTTCAAAGCCTATTTATATACAATATGCAAATATGTCAGATTTATAGAAGATTTGAGAAATATATGTATCATGGCACTAGGGTATATTTTTATTTGAAGTGCATTTACTTTCTCCAAATTTTTTATGTTGCCGAAAGCTCCATAAGTATCACAATAAAGGTTTTATTTGGTCTAAATTATCTTTTCAGGAAGAGAATTGTTCCCACCCTTATGTCTTGATGCTAACCTTCTCCAGCTTCTCTCCGTATCTGCAGAAAAGCGTCCATGCTGACTGCTGGCCCTGCTGGGACCTTATCACTGGCCAGAAGATATCCCTGCCTGAAACTAGAGTGCAGGGTATGTCACTGGTATGTCACTTTTGCACTGGACTGCAAACAGTTACCAGGCAAGATGGGAAAAGACATTTCTGTGAAGCTCTGGGACAGATATTATAACTGTAAATGTGAATATGGGTGTCTTGAAGCATAGGTTTTTAAATGAGCTTATACTTTATTTGCAGCGGTGGCCCTATTACAATATCCCCATGGTGACTTTCAGCAGAGTGAATCATTGCTCTTCCACATGCTGTCACCAAGCCGGGCCCTGCAGACACCCCATCATCCATTATCATGTAACGAATGACTTCAATGCAGCTTGACAGCAGGAGTCGATGACTCCACAGTATTGTAGAACACGTTCCGAGCTGTGTGGGATCCTGGTCTTGAAGATCAACCCTCCAGCCCACCAAACCCTTGAGGTCCCAGGGAAAAGTGAAGATCTTCAGTCTTAGTAAATCACACCTGCAATTTGATTCCCAGTGTGACAGAGGTTCAGCCCTACCTGGACTTCTCATCGTTTTCATTGTAACATCCACGCCCCAAAAAAATCCCATCTTAAAATAAGTTTTAATAAGAGCTATTGAAAAATACGCCCAGTATATTCTTGCTACCTGATCAGAAACATCGGCTCAGCTTCTACTGTAGCATCCTTATTTTTCTTTATATCCTCTAGGATCCAGAAAATCATGGAATCATCGAATCATAGAATCATAGAATGGGTTGGGTTGGAAGGGACCTTAAAGATCACCTAGTTCCAAGCCCCCTGCCATGGGCAGGGACACCTTCCACTAGACCAGGTTGCTCAAAGCCCCATTCAACCTGGCCTTGAACACTTCCAGGGAGGGGTCATCTACAACTTCCCTGGGCAACCTGTTCCAGTGCCTCACCACCCTCATAGTGAAGAATTTCTTCCTTATATTTAATCTAAATCTACGATCTATCAGTTTAAAGCCATTACCCCTTGTCCTATCATTACATGCCGTTGTAAAAAGTCCCTCTCCAGCTTTCTTGTTGGCCCCTTCAGGTACTGGAAGGTTGCAATAAGGTCTCCCTGGAGCCTTCTCTTCCCCAGGCTGAACAGCCCCAACTCTCTCAGCCTGTCTTCATAG
>NW_009229775.1:0-1877 GCF_000690835.1 Fulmarus glacialis
GTCCGCTCCGGAGCCCTTCGCCTCTGTGGCTTCGAATGAAATAGCACTAAACTTCGCAAACTAAAGATGAACTTTAGACCTGGCCTTCCCAAAAGCTTGTTAATTTACTTAACTTTAACTGTCTACATGCTGAGCAACTCTTTCAGTGTAGTTATTGAGACTTTCTTCATTGCCAGTAGTGTCCATCCAAAACTATTTTGGTACTTACTTCAGGTGCCTTACCTCAGAGTCACCTTCTGAAGAAATCTGTCTTTTGCTATTGATTAAAATGTGAACACATATAGTACTGTTGCCTAAATATTTAACATTTACACAAATACGTAAGGTAAGATATAACTAAAGAGTAAATGTTTTGCAAGGTACATGTTTGAAAATCTACCAATAGCAACTTCTCAGATGTCATTCAGCATGAACAAAAATATAGTTATTAATGATGGATTTTATACACTTCCTTTACTTCTTATTTACATTTATCTTTTATAACAATTTTAAATTAAATTTTAAATTAACACTGCCACAAGTTAAATACCTTGAACGTGATCCATGACATCACTTTTCCCATCTTAAAATGATAAATGTTCTCTGTATTTTTAGTCCCCAAAGTTTCAGGGCTACGACAAACTGAAATTTGGATCTCTTGAAGCAGTATTGGAAAAGAAAACGAGACTAATAAAAAGTCTCTAGAATCCCTTCTTTTTTTTTAAATAGAAACTGGTTTTGGAGGAAGGTTTGCATTGACTGTGTGGAACTGTAAAATATCACAGTGACTAGTCATTACATAAGACTATCCAAATCCATACCAAAGTGCAAACTGTTCAGAATACAGAGGATATATAAGTCCTCATTAGCTGCAACATCTTCCTCTTCTGCCAGGAAGAGCGACCAGTCTTCTAAACTCCTGAATTTGTGAACCTATGTTATTTATTCATCCTTTTTTTAATCCCACTGTCTAACATCTCTGCCGTTTTTAACAAACAAAAATTTTATATTGACCTTTCAGATGAAAGATCAACCATGACCAGAGTTCTGTCTAGGGGGGTGAGCAGCAGAAAAGGCAGGAAGGATCACCAGCACAGAACAAATGTGGAACTATATATAACAGCATTCTCTCTCAAGCTGTTATAAATTGTGCTTCAGAGACTTAGTGATCCAGAGGTGGTGACTTTATATTTGTAGAATATTTTTTCCTTCATTAATTTATGCAAGCACTGTCTGAATACAGATAAGTGCAAGGATTTCTATACTGTATTAGACCAGGAATCCTGCTGTGTGGTATCTTGTCCAATGACAGGACATGCAGATACAATGATTTCCTTAATTCCTCTCCTAGACCTCAGTTATTTGCAGCTCAGTTACCCTCAATGGATTTAATTATGTACTCAGTTACCCAACTGGATTCCATTTCTTGTTGTTAAACCTTGAGTGGATATAAACTTTAAGCGTCTTCGCGGTGAGTCTTTGCCACCTAGTTCTCTCTGTTTGCTGATTTTTCTGTAAAGAATCATCTTTTAGTACTTTACTCAGATGCTAATAGTCTCATTTGATGTTCCCTATTTCATATATTAGAATGAATTGCTGACCTATCTGTAATGTCTCTTTGCCAGACTTAGAATTGTTGATTTCTTTTCTATCCCTCTCACTTATCTTTTTCCAAGCAGGGGAGTTCCACCACTCATTCCTCATGTAAAAATTGTTTTGCAACTTTGGTCATCAACAAGGCCAAGTGCCGGGTCCTGCACTTTGACCACAACAACCCCTTGCAACACTACAGGCTTGGGGAAGAGTGGCTGGAAAGCTGCCCAGAGGAAAAGGACCTGGGGGTGCTGACTGAACATGAGCTGGCAGAGCACCCAGGTTGCCAAGAAGGCCGACAGCAT
>NW_009229776.1:0-562 GCF_000690835.1 Fulmarus glacialis
GTCGCCACGCCTTACGAAGGCAACAAAAATAAAGGCATGAGAAGAAAAATTTAGACAGGAACAGGCAAAGGCGAAGAAAAAATGCTGAACATAAGATTACGGAGAAGTCAATTAATTTGGAAAATAAAAGCTCTCAGTTTTAAACTATTTTTTAAAATCCAGAAAATTATTTTAAGAAAAAGAAGAAAAAAACATAAGAAGTCATCTGCAGAGCACTTCCATTACAATTTACTGCAGAGTTTGCTGGATGTTTAGAAATAAGATTTACCAAGATATTATGTAATGTTATAGCTCACATCAGGGTATCTGAGTGTGGTTTGCCACTTCTCTCACAGTGAAGAATCACTTCCAAAATCAATTCCGGTTGTCTTAGTTGCCCTTTAAACGTCAACCCTGAAAATTAAAAAGACGATCTTGTTTTTACAAGTGTATTAATGACAAAAGGAGAGCCAAGGAGAATCTTTATCCTTTATTGGATGCGGGGGGGAATGTTGCCACCAAGGATGAGGATAAGGCTGAGGTACCTACTGCCCTCTTTGTCTCAGTCTTTAATAGTCAGAGC
>NW_009229777.1:0-331 GCF_000690835.1 Fulmarus glacialis
CAATCCATTCTCTGCCCAGCATGTATTTGTGCTTAGGATTGCCCTGACACATGTGCAGGACCCTGCACTTGGCCTTGTTGAACTTCATGAGGTTTGCATGGGCCCGTCAAGGTCCCTCTGGATGGCATCCTTTCCCTCCAGTGTGTCGACTGTACCACACAGCTTGGTGTTGTTGGCAAACTCGCTGAGGGTGCTCTCAAATCCCACTATCCATGTCACTGACAAAGATGTTAAACAGTGCTGGTCCCAATATCAGCCCCTGAGGAAGGCCACCCATCACTGGTCTCCACTTGGACATCGAGCCATTGACTGCAACTCTTTGAGTAAGACC
>NW_009229777.1:439-912 GCF_000690835.1 Fulmarus glacialis
CTGCTCTTCCCTTAGCCACCAGTGCTGTAACCCCATTGTAGAAGGCCAGCAAATTTGTCAGGCACCATTTGCCCTTAGTGAAGCTATATTGGCTGTCACCAGTCACCTCCTTGTTTTCCATGTGCCTTAGCATAGTTTCCAGGAGGATCTGCTCCATGATCTTGCCAGGCACAGAGGTGAGACTGACTGGGCTGTAGTTCCCTGGGTCTTCCTTTTTTCCCTTTTTAAAAAGAGGGTTATGTTTCCCCTTTTCCAGTCTGGGAACTTCACTGGACTGCCACGACTTCTCAAATCTGATGGATAGTGGCTTAGCAACTTCATCCGCCAGTTCTCTCAGGATCCGCACATGCATCTCATCAGGTCCCATGGATTTGTGCACCTTCAGGTTTCTTAGATGGTCTCGAACCTGATCTTCTCCTACAGTGGGCAGGTCTTCATTCTCCCAGTCCCTGCCTTTGCCTTCTGCGGCTTGG
>NW_009229777.1:1309-11364 GCF_000690835.1 Fulmarus glacialis
TCCTTGAATATTAACCAGCTTTCTTGGGCCCCTCTTCCCTCCAGGGCTTTATCCCATGGTACTCTACCAAGCAGATCCCTGAAAAGGCCAAAGTGCTCTCCTGAAGTCCAAGGTAGTGAGCTTGCTGTGCGCCCTCCTCGGTGCCTAAAGGATCTTGAACTCCACCATTGCATGTCACTGCAACCAAGGCTGCCCTGGAGCTTCACATTCCCCACCTTGTTGCCCCTCCTTGTTGGTGAGAACAAGGTCCAGCATACCACCTCTCCTCGTTGGCTCCTCTACCACTTGGAGAAGGAATTTATCATCAACGCACTCCAGGAACCTCCCGGATTGCTTATGCCCTGCCGTGTTGTCCCTCCAACAGATATCGGGGTGGTTGAAGTTCCCCATGAGGACCAGGGCTTGTGAATGTGAGTCTGCTCCTATCCGTCTATAGAGGGCCTCATCCGCTCGGTCTTCCTGGTTGGGTGGCCTGTAGCAGACCCCCACCATAATGTCACCTGTCCCTGCCCTCCCTTTAATCCTGACGCATAAGCTTTCAGTTGGCTCCTCATCCATCCCCAGGCGGAGCTCCATGCACTCCAGCTGGTCATTGACATAGAGGGTGACACCCCCTCCTCGTCTCCCCTGCTTGTCCTTCCTAAAGAGCCTATATCCTTCCATTCCAACACTCCAGTCATAGAAGCCATCCCACCACGTCTCCATGATGCCAATAAGATCATAGGCCTGCAGGCATGCGCATGTCTCTAACTCCTCTTGTTTATTCCCTATGCTACGGGCGTTTGCCTAGAGGCATTTAAGTTGGGCCCGTGATGAAGCTGCCTTACTGGCTGAAGTAACTGGAATTCCTTTGTGCTGCTCTTCAGGTGTTCTCCTGCTGACCTGTGATCCTTCTTCAGGCTCTGGGCACCTTGCTGCCACTGGCATCAAACTGGTAGGTGTGGGATGGATTGAGCTTCCCCTCCCCCAGGAACTTTAGTTTAAAGCCCTCTTCACAATTAGAGCAATCTGTAGCTGTTACGCAGATAACATGAAAAAATAAGCTATGACTCAGATGTTCTTATAATTTGTATTACTATATGAATTGCATACAAGTGGGGAAGCTCAAAGAATGCCCCCATCCCAGATACTGCTGGAATAAAAAAAATTCCACCTAAAGTACTTGCATACAAATTCCCAACAATAGGAGTATGTACCTACACAGTTGCTTAGAGGAGAATAATAAAAGATTCAACAATTCAGAGAGATATATTGTCATTTCAGAAAGCATTCAACTCTAAAAAACGACATTAAAAATGCCTTAAAAAACCCAACACATATTTACACATACCCGGACTCCAGCCACTTACCCAGACAGACCCTACTGTCTACCACACATAAAAAGGGGTTGTTTTTTTTTTTTTTTTTGTTTTTTTTGGGTTTTTTTTACCTGTTCTGACTGCATTGCGAGCCTGGTTGACTGTCATTTGTCCTGTCACATGCATAAGGACCTTGGTTTGTGGACTAGTTTGGATATGTGCTGCAGAAACCACAGCTGTGGGTACTGTGCTGGAGTTCACTGCCACACCATTCCCCTGGAGCTTCTGAGATGTTCCACTAGCAGTGGAAGGGCTGACCATAGTTACCACTCGTCCCGTTTGGCCAGCGGTAGACATGGGAACTTTTGTTTGTGATGTACTTGTCGCTGTCCTGCCAAAATTAAAAGCAAAACACTAAAACACAACTGAAAAATTAGCTAGTTACTAAAACACACAGCTCTTCTATTATCCAATTTTAGCATTAAATACAAGAACAGAATATTTTTGGACTTGAAACTAGATAAACTATTTAGACACTTGTATAAAAATATACCTTGTAACTGGAGCCACATAATTTCCAGGAAAAACACCAATCTTGCTTGTATGCATGGAAGTTCCCTTGAACCAGCCATCTTGACAGCGTTCAAACACTAAGAACATTTCTCCCTTCCGCAGTTCCAGTTCATCTTCTTTTCGAGGAGTGTAAGGGTATATAGCAATATACCTAAAAGACAGGAAAGTAGATGCAATGTTTTAGGATAAACCTAAAACAATTGAAAACATCACTTGTGTCTTCTGGCAGAGAGAGTTCAGTCATAGATGAGAAGGCATGGCAAAAAGGGTTATATGTTAGTCGATCCATCGTACTGTTAGAATATTAAAACAGAAGTTATGGTGGTATTAAGGGAAACAATGACCATCCTCCTAACTGCATTTTAATGTAATGTACAATACTTCTAATAAGATTGTCCAGTTTAATAATTAAGTTAGTGAAATTAATTAAATAGGTGTTTATCAGCTACAGATCCCAGCCATATCCCACTTCTCTCTCCCTACACCTGCTTCTAGTATCTCTTACACTTTGTGACATGCCAACTTCCTTTTTTTTTGGAGGGATGGGGAGCACGGAGAAGTTCTGTCAGTTGGGAGTGAAAGATCAGTATCAGAACTACTTTTCAAATTGCAAAAGTGGAGTCTCCCTGTGCAACTGCAGTGCCAAAAAAAGATATGTTACTAGAACTTGAAGTCTATGGGTAAGGTAGCTACCAGTTATTCACTTGTAAAGGTTATTTCCTTTTTTTCCTTCTAAGCAACATCAATGCATAATACAGTGCATCTGAAATCATAGTGAGAGTTCAGAAGCATTTTGCGTTTTTTCTTTTTAAAAAGACATTCTTAGGGAAAAAAAAGTAAAAATAAAACTGAAGTTCCTGCAGTTGCATGCTGGAATATTCCTAGAGAAGTGTTCAAATAAGATTGCACAATTTCCTCTTATCACATTAAAAAGCGATACTGTTTTAACCACCACAGTGTTCTATTTTCTGCCACAGTTTGAACATAAGAAAACTGTTTAAAGCGTTTATATAATTATGGATCCAGACCTATGGGAAATAGCATTCTAATAAATGACATTTTCTCAAAAAGAATATACTTTTCACAAGAGGTAGCCAATTGGGGTAGATGAGTAGAATATCCCTTTTTTTGAAAAAGGATCCACAATTACTTGCAGTGCTAGTCTTTCCCACTCCCCTTGTTACCCCAAGGGTAAAAAAGCAGCTTTACAGAACATTCTCTCGTCAAAATTGTTTCTTGTGCACAGTAATAATAGCATTAACTGTATCCTTCTCCTTTTTGCATTATATTTTTGTTCCTTGCTGACTGCCCAGGAAACTTTGCATTATCTGCAAAAATGCTTTAAAGGCAATATAGGTACCTGGTAAAGCAAGTCCAAAATAGGCTTTAAAGGCAACATATGACACACTGGCAACAAAAGGCTTCACTTCACATGATTTAGGGGTGATCTACAAAGCCATATACTGAAGCTCTATGGGAAAGCAACTGATGTGCTTTAATTGCTGTTCATTATCTTCCCTATTAGTTAAATCATTCCAAATTTCATTAGTATCCTCCTATAGAGCAACCCTTTGAAGGTGGAGGATGGGAATAAATGAGATGGGAACTTGATTAACTGCACTAAGCACAATAATCCATAAGAAGCAGTGTTAAAATGCTTGACACCAAAGAAACAGCCCAAATCCAGATGCACCTGCTATACAAGGGCGCTCTTTTGGAGTGGGAGGAAACCTGGTGGGAAGATAAAAATAAAGACACAGAACAAAAGTGGTCCTTGCATTATTCAAACGTGTCCTATTAGATGGTTCAGCCACTCCTGAATTTTATTTTTTCTTCTACCGTTTTTATTCTCCAAGCTGCACACAAAGAAGTTTCCAAGAAGAAATATGTTGTCAGCAGCACATGTTAATATACAAAATATTTTCACGCAGAAGGATGACGCACATTTGCTTGTATTACAAGTGTGAAGACATAATGCTAACTAGCAGCTTTCTGCCTTCATTCCAAATTGCCACCCACTAATTAACTGAACTCTAGAATCTTCCGTCAAATTTCAATCGCAACTTACACAAGCAGTCTGACAATGACATGCTAATATAACAGTCTAAATGAAATACAGCGCTTTCTGTGTTTTGGCATAAGTTATTCCATACGAGAATAGCCTTTTCATTCCATACATAACAGAAAACATTGAATAAATTCACTCCAGAGTTTATCACTTGCGAGTTATGCAGTCTTCATCACTAACTCAAGGATTCATTCATCTTCTGCATTGTAAATATTTTATATTTTTGAAGTGAGTCCTTTCTATACGCAGCACCAGTTGATTATATTTACCTAAGACATAAATAACCCTCAGTATAAAGGGGATATCACCTTTATGTACATTTTGTTGCTTTTGTTCTGAGTTCTATGCTTGGCTTTCTGGGAATTCTAGCAGAACATAGCCAGCTGGCATGATATAAGTACATGTGAAGTTATTGATCTCGTTCCATGTTTCTGACTGGCGAGAAGTTTCAATTTTACTTACACACTTGGACGAGTTTGTGGTCGCAAATGTGCTATTTGGTCAGCTGATCCTGATGTAGGCCTTTGTATTACACCTGCAGACTGAGGTCCAGAAGAGGCTGATGCAATGATTGCAGCAGACAAGAGAGGTGGTGGCGGAAGTGGGGGATTCATATTCTGATTTTATGAGAACACAAAAAAAAAAAAAAACACAGATAATTAATATTGTTTGATGAGTTGAATCAGCTGCAAAAAAAAGTATGATATTCTAAGGAAATGGGAAAAAACCAGCCAAGTTCAGTATTCCTTTACCTACTGGTATGATATAACTCGAGAGTTAGGTTTGTGTATTTCTCTTTTTCCAATTTAAAATCTTGAAGTCTTGGCAGCTAATTAAGCAAATGACAAGCAATTTCTCAGCACAGGAAAAATGGAAAGCATTGTTTCTAATTATAACATCTTTAGGATAGGTCTCGACAAAAATTCAGAAGCCTTCCAGGAGGTAGATTTTGCATCCTACTGCTGACTGTACTTCAAAACATGATTGTTTTTGTACCCTGAAGCTGAAACATAATACACAATTCAGCAGCAGTGCACCCAAAAACACCCCTTCAGGGGGAAATTTTCTTTTGATGTATGGGTTACAAAAGCGAGCACAATATGAGACCATAGTCACTGAGCTATTGTTACCACTTTCTCCTATTCTTCCAGTTTAAAGAGTTAGCTTTTGAAATTCAGTATTATCAAGACTGGTAATCTTTAACAAACACCCCAGTAAAAAGGCACAGTTCCTTTACAGGCAGAACGTAATGGGGGTCCTGCCTACAGGCTTCTATGCCTTTTGAGAATCAATGGAGCAATTGTTACCTTCTGCTCTGTAAAGCCTCAGACAATTCTTTAGGACCTTGTGTACTGAACACTCCTGGGAAAAGCCTCTCACAAAAGGAGAACGTTTCCTTCCCCCCTTCCAAAAATAATTATTTGTGTTACAACGCACACAAAAAGAGTAATAAAAAAACTCCCAACATTTGAAAATGTAAAACTGAATTAATTTCAAACATGATCTTTGACTTAATGCAATCCTTTAATACTGAAACAAAACTAAACCACACCACTTCAGATTTAAAAACCACATAACAAAAATATAAATTAACAAAATGTCCTGAAATACTGCCTGGCTCTTCCAGTACATCAGCATATAAAAGCATAGAATTACATTATCAGTTTGAAAAATATTTGAAAAATAATTGAACATCATTTTAATTCTCCTCAAACAGCCTACTTATAAAGGTTTTTTTTTTGTTTTTCTAAACAAAAACCTATAAGGAAAATAAGTTTTAGTTCTACACTGTGTGATTATTACCTCGCTGCATTTGGTGAAAGTATTAATAAAAAGACAGCTCTCTGAACTAGTCTTATGCTGTCAAGACAAGTAAAGAACTGCATGATTAAAAGCTTTCAAATCTAGAGAAAACTGATTAACTCGTACAGTTTTTCAGTCAAAATTCTTATGCTTAGTTATGATATAAATTGCATGGTATATTGTGAAATATTCCTATTTCATTTAAAGCTTTTTTTCTGATCGTACATTAACAATTTCTTAAGACCAAATAGGCCTCCTGTATCTAACACAAAGCAGACATGACCTGCAGGAGAAACATCATTGTGAGCTTTGATACTAATAGTTGAGTTATTTACAAGAACGGCAATTGCATTTCCTTCACATTCTAGATCCCCATCCATCCAACAATCTTTTTAAAATATCTTGATAATTCATACTGAAATACCAACATTTCTCTTTCAGTTGCTTTACAGCAGAAGTTATTTCCCCCTCCCAGTCAGCTTCAACAAATGTCTTAGCTGAAGCCAAGCTAAACGTGAGCATCTAACTTTTAGGCAACCTGTCTACAGAATATAAATTCAAATCTTTTGTTAGGCATCTAAATTCCTTTATACATGGTAGAACCTGTAAACCCACATTAGAAGATGATTAGCTGGAAATCTTTAAAATTAAACCTATTCATGCACAGTATCAAGGTTGTCACGATTCCACACTTCCTGCATCTCTAAAGATAAAAATGCTGGGTGTTGCATTGTATTAATTTGAACACACAATATACATTGAATTTTTAGCTGCAATAAAGGCACTATTTTAAGCTATTTTATTAAAAAATTATTAAAAATTATTAAAATTATTTTCAAAAGCTCTGTTTTATTCTGCTTTATTCTGCTCCTCTTCCTGTGTCTATTACTATGGTAATGAAACCTGCAGTGAGCCACAGCCCAATTAAACTCCTAAAGACTTGGCAAGTACTTAGAAATCTAAATCAACTACTTGATAGGCTTTAGAGGACTAATGCTCCTCAGCTTGCACTGCTACAACTTGATAAAATAGATCCAAATGCTCTAGTCAAGTTTTCAAGATGATTTCTGGCAAGTAACCACTTTTCTAGCTATTGAGAAACATACCTATCTCCAGAGCACAAGCTAGTTTTGATGGTTCCCATATTCAACATTCTGTGAAAGAATATATGCAAACGCCACATCATTTAATAAAATATGCTTATCAAAATAATGAGAGTATTTTCATTTTAGGTAGTTGAGGGGGAAAAACTGAAAGTTTCTGCAACTACTTTTCAGAATAATAAATGTACTTTCAAGCATATAAAACAGCAAATAAGCGATAATTTTTTTATTGATTGGAAGATGAAACATTAAATAATTTGATACTTAATTTATGTAAAAACTTCAAATAGTACCTATACTCATGCTCTAGAAACTCATACATACTACTAGGTTTAAATATAATTAGGCTGCATTCCCATATCAGTCAACTGAAGATCAATAATCAGCTCACCCAAAGAATAACAAAAGGCACAGCTGTGGAAAAAAACATTCATTAACTGTCTTCACTCCCACAAGATCTAGGAAAAAATATATGACTTGCAAAATCCCCTGAAGGCTAACAAATTAAGGCTCATGTTTTACAAAATTCCTAAATTATAAACACATGTTATCAAGAACAAGCCTCTCATACAAAACCTCATCGTTTCTTTCAGCTGCTTCCTCTTCCCAACAAAAGTTGATTTGAATTTTTGTTGGTTAAAACTCAGACAGTTCTTACTTAAACCTCCTCCTGACTGACTTATACTATTGAATCAGCTGGAACTACATCAGAGCGCGCTAAATGTTATCAGTACACTATAACCCTCACAGCTTGTGCCTCATTAATAATAATTCAGGCTACCTTATATACTTTGACATACAGGGGTATTTTGTGTGTGTGTGAGGGCAAGAGAACAGGACCAGAAAAAACAGGGATTTTTTTAATTTTTGAAACCCTCAGCACGTAAGTGAATGTAAACCATCCAAATATAAACCACCTATTTCTGCTAGTTAAGCGCACATACCAAGACACCATTTCAAAGTCAACATATTCAATTTGCAGAAGTAGCAATATGGATATCTAGGTGGATTGCAGTCCAAAATACTTTTAACTTTGCAAGGGACTGTAAAGGCAGAATGAAAGGAAGGTTAAGTTATCTGTTGTTGCTACATTCTGTTTTTCTTCTGCTGCTTTTGAATGTAACTCTAACTTTGCTGTGGTATATTTTGTCTCTGTTTTTCCCATATCATGGTTCAAATCACATACTTCCTTTAAGAGTTTTTTCAGCAAAATCTATGGCAACTAGATCTCCTCCATTAGATAACTACCTTATAAATTACATCCAAGAATTTCCTCCCAAGTAAATGAGCCCTAACATAATTGTACGTGCATATTTTCACCCAACAACTATTGAACTTGACATCTGCTATTTATATTTTATAAAGAACTTCAAATATACTAAGCACCTACAAGGTTCAAAAATGCCAGTGGCCAAGAAGAGCAGACCAATTAATGCCCCCATTAAGGGCAAAGTTGTGGTTTGAAGTCCCAGAGAACAGTATAAGTGATAATATCACAGTCAAAAGCCTCAGCTGTGAGAAGTTTGTCTCAGTTCATAGCTTCTTCAATTTCAAAGAATCAAACCTCAAAACACAAAACAAGGATTAATGCTGCCGGCTAAAGAACTAGGCTAAAGAACTGCTGCTGTAAAATAAAACTTTTAAATAAATTATCACAGGTTTTCTGAATGCAAATTAAAATTTGCTTAAGTGATACAAGCAGCAGATAGTGTATATGGTCACCCAACAAAAGCACTCTCATTCCTAAGTCTTGTTTGTGTCAATTTTGGCTGAAAATTTGTAAATTACTCACTTCATACAACATTTGGTACCAAATAGCATCTACAAAAGATTATTATGGACAAAATAAAATTAATACACTTGGCATTTTTTGAACCACCATAATATTTCCCAAAGTAACAATGTAACAAACTAAAATGTGATCCTATACAAGTACACAGATAAAAGACTCACAGGCTCCTTTGGGCTAGGAATTAATCTCAACTGTCTTAGAGAAACTTGCTACCCAACAAGACAGCTCCTCTTAACAATAAAAATGCCATCTTTCTTGCAGAAGATAAGAGAAGACACTAGCTTTTCTTTGCTTCTAGATTCAGGATAGATAAATGTAGCAAAGGTGCATAAATTCAGGATTTCTGTAAAGGAATACATCCTTCTCCTCTTCACTGTTGGGGAATCATGATCATCCTCTCTGATGTCTTATTCCTCCCTTAATCTGAGTTTGGCATGAAGTAAAAGAAGTTGTATAAACAGCTTGCTCTCAAAGAACAATCAATTACTTTAAACAGTGTTATAAACACCAAAACGATTGACAGGATGAAGATCCAATTAAACCATCTTCATGCTAATGAGAAACTCTCCCTGTTCCTATCAACTCCCTTGTCATTTGCTTAGTATCCAGAAATGAAAAAAAGACTCAAGGGAGAAGCTTAGAGAAATGCAGGAGTTTATACTTACAAAAGTAAAAAATACAAAAGCAAAAGAACTCAAGCCAACCACTTCTGATGTATTAAATCATACAATCACAATTGTTCTGTAGCTTAAAATTAATGCTCAGAATGTCAGGGAGGATATTTCCAGAAGGGAAAAATCTAGAGAGACAAGAACATCACTTTCTCTCTTAACCTGTCACAACTGTTTTGCACATTTCTAAAATTAAAACCAGAGTTTATGAAGCAAGAGGAAAAGTGGACGTAAAAGACACACTTCACAGTCTGTGACTATAAACTGCATCATCATCTAATATCATCTATAGTAAAAGAACATAGGAACGACTTGACTGTAGCCTGAGCTGCCAGCTTGTATTTTAGTCATGCTGAAAACAAGTCAAAAAGAAACAGAACATTATGTACAGAAGGTTATTGACTTTTAAAGAGGGTGGCAGAGAATAATTCAGATTCTCAATGGGAATTATATGCCTAACTGGCAACATAAGCAAGAACATGGTTATCACAAAGAGAAAGTAGCACTCCAGGATACAGGACAATCATGTGGCAGGAGTCTCACTCCATGCTGCATTTAGCACTGTAATTTAATTCCTGTGGGTACCAATGGTGAGATCACTTTTGAACAAGCTTATGCAACTAAAGCACCCGAGGTGGTTTAATGACTTTGCACCAGCACCAAAATAAAGTATTTTTCCATGTTGGCATCAAAGAAAGAACTACTGATTCTTAATAATAAACAAAATCATAGAATCATAGAATCATA
>NW_009229778.1:0-4344 GCF_000690835.1 Fulmarus glacialis
TTGCCAGCTGGGGCTAAACCATGACATCTGCTTATATCAAAGATTATCCACTGAATGACAAATGTAAACGTGACTGTTGCATGAAGACCAGCCTAATCTGAATGTGTAACCAGTACTGGGCATCCACAAACACAAGAAAAAGATGATCAGTTTTTGCTAAGTCTGTTTCATAGCCTTATAAGAGAGAAGTCATGGAGCGTAGTAAAAGGTAAACTAAACCAGTATCGAGGATAGTCAGAAATAAGTTTTTATCAGAAAGACACATTTCTAGTTTTGCAAAAATTGATTGTGGATCATACTGCAGATATCTCTCAGGTACCTAAAAATTCAGCTTACGTTTCGTTCCATTGAAGACACATTTGGCCAGTTCTTCACACAGTAAGATAGCCCTTACCAAAGAAGAATGTTTCATTTTTTTAAACTCGTATTGCTCTAAATTTCTACACAAAATCCACCTATAACAGGGCAGTATAAAGCACTGACAGATGTGCTAAGAAATATCCTTTAAGTAGAGTATCACAATGTAGCAACATTTCCTATTCCAACTGGGGGGAAAAAATGTAGGTGAGAACAGTGAGATTAAAATATACTTTTCAGCTTTTACTTGAATGTGGGAGCACACTTAAATAGAACCCACATTTTAATGATCTGTAACAGGAAATATTCAGTTAAAAACAGAACTGGAGGACAAAACATTCTAAATGAAAACAATTGCATCTGCAATTACCATAAGAATATACTTCATTTAAAGCTAAAATAGCATAGGCAGAATTTGAATATTTTAATAAGCAGAAATCAATTACTGAAACACTTTACTCAAATATGAGTAAAAATTGAACAGCGTGTTCGGTTAATTCTGTTGCCACTATCAGTGACATATACTGGGTGCACCTACATTACAACTTCAGTTTGGAACAGAAGTGAGCTTTTGAAGTCACCCCCACTTTCTGTACCTTTGGTTCATATATCATGGAACAGTCTCAAAGAATACAGATGAGATTTGTTTTAGATGGAGCAACACTAGAAAATGTACTTCAACCACTAATGGAGTCCATTGGACCAGATTAGAGAGAGTCGGAAGTGAAACACCCTGAAATATAGATAGTGTGAACATCAAGCTCTCCACATAAACTGCTTCCTTCCACAAATGTTGGGGTTTTTTTACCCTGCAGTGTTTAGCATAGCCATTACAATCACTATTTAGACCACAAATTATGCCTACTGTCATATGCACTTCCATTTAAGTACTGCAGAGTAAACTGTACAAACAGCACTGAACCTGTCACTTATTCCTGGTCTTTGGCATCTGAACTTGAGTGCTTAGTCTCCACAGCCCCAAGCAGACAGAGATAAACTGCTGATGCTACATTTCTACAAACCTAGTAAAAGAGCATAAGCAATATTGATTCCTAAAGTCAACTGCACTTTCCCAACCCTCATCTTTTAACTTTCCAGCACTGGCTCAAACATTTTTGCAGCTGTGTAGAAGTGGATCAGAGAACTGCTTGAGGTGAAACTAGCTCAACGTGCAAGCACAGCATGAGGAGTCCCAAAGCAAAGACACATTCAGCCATGAATATCTGAACCTAGAGCTTTCCCCAATGCCATGTGGCTCCCTGCACGGCATGCAGGAGCACTGAACTGCCATATGCAGGCATCAGGGTAAGCCCCAGAACAATCCATGGAAAGATATGGGTATCCTCACCAGTTCTTCAGTTAATTCTTCAGAGGAATCTGCTTTCTTCACTAACTATCCAGAAGCTTAGGCTGCTAATGTAGGTGGAATGAATGACCATGCTTGAAACAAACGCTCACGTTTTCAGATACTGAAATACTTCTCTAGGGGCCTGAATCAAGCAGTCAAAATATAGCTCTTTGTGCTTGATGCAAAGTGCGTTTAATTCAAAAGAAAGCCTATCAGTGGTATCAAGGATCTTGAACATATTGCCTATTTATCTATATACAATGTTAACATGTAGTAACCAATGGTAATATTCAAAATAATTTAAGAAAATATTATGCCATCTACTTTCTCTATACTGAATAGTGAGGTCAGTGGAACAAAACCCTGACCTTTGGATTCACTAGAGACAGTAGAAAATCATCTTCCCTTTTTCTCCTTTTAAAATGCTAAGGATCTGGTAGGGTTGACCTTTGGAAAAGGCAAAAGTCTGCTTCTTTCCAATTCTAATAGATTAAGTCAATAACCTGAATATCTGGATAAACTTTCCAATTAAATATCAGTAGTTCTACGTAAATCTTACACAGATCCAGACGCAGAATTCAACGCTACACAGGCACAAACCTTCAAATAATAAATTATATCTAAAATAACTCAGAAGTTCATTCCAGAAGAGATTTAAACTGTTCATAATTTAGTAAGACATTTTTGTTTAAAGATTTAATGAATGAAACGTAAGATACTGGCAGCTTTGCTACTGCTGTAAGCTCAGTAGAATTACAGGGAGAGAGGTAGGGGGACATGTATTTCCAGTCACATAAGCATGAGAAGTAGGAGTATCTCACACATATGGTTAGCACTGTTTTCTTTATTACACCATATGCTTAGTAATGTACTTGGCTAAACATATTTTCAGGTTCCAAACGCACCTCTTAAGCACACTACAGAGCTCTGCAGATCCTCCAAAGGTGGAAAAGCCCATACTTTCCTATTCACACCCATTTGCTCTTGGATCAATCTAATCAGTTATACTCAAGCAAAACTGCACTACTTGTGTTTGGTATTGCATTCCCAGTGTTGGTGGTCTTAAATTTCCACTCCCATCAAACCTCCCTGCAGATACTCAGTCACCATTTTTCCCTTCTCTATTAAATACCTAGTTTTTAACACATCATCTAAAAGCATGGCAATGATTTGAGACAGCATGGAAGAAATAAAGAGCAGAATACCAAGTTTGTAGCTCTGTCTTAACACACTTTGCTGGATGGGAGAGTGGGGGAGCAGGAACTTGAAGATAATTTTCTGCATTTTGTTACTTAAAAATCGTAATTTTAATTTAATTTCTCTTTAGTTTTTGAAAAATATTTCCTTAAAATGTTGTTAATCCCTCATTGGCCTAAGATACACGAAAAGTTGCTATCAGATATCTGTTACATAGGACAAGATTTAACCATACTGAAAATGGATTCAGAGTTTGTTCAGCCTTTAGAAAACTAGACTTCATAAATGTATAAATTAATGATCAAATAATTTTAAAGCATTGCTAATCAGCAGGTTGATCTATATTAAGGCTCCTCTAATCGTAACATAACAGACTGTTTCTGATCTCACCTGAACTGATACTACCCTTAAATAAAATGAATATGCCCAACATAAGTTGGGCAAGAGAAAAGATTTGAGCCTATGCCACAACTACCTTTCCAGTTGCAATGTTTCTATCATCAAAAGACATGACAAATCAGTTTGCATATCATTGTTCCAGTATCAGAATTCTTCTGTTCCTCCAGCAAAGGTGAATCAACTACCAAGACATTCCCTTTTCTATTGGTCATAAATCTGTGTTGGAAAACAAAGTAAAATTTTTACAAACTTCTCAAATTCAGCTCAATATGAGACAAATTGCCTCTTGCAAGAACAACTCAAAAATACTGACTCTATTTCTACTGGAATGGCAAGTGGAAAGAGGTGTCATATAACAGGACAAATGGATATGAACAGGTATGAGTGACAGGCAGATATTTTTCTGGGAGAAAGGAGATGCACAAAACAAGGGAATGTACCTTGTCTATTCAGAGATTCCTGTGGAAAGTTTTGCGGGTTATTTTATACATCTATACAAAGACAGCAGGTCTCTTGGGGTCTCCCTCATCATGAGACTGTCAATTCTACTTAAAGCAGTGCCTGCCAAGAATAGTCTCCCCTGAAACTGTTACTTATGACAAAATCAGGCAACATGCATTACTTAATGTACATTGCAGATTTTAAAACCCATCCCGTTTGCTGTAAAAACAGAGATTTTCCTTGTGGTATTTTAGAATGAAGCACATCACCATGGTTCTGCAGTGAGGACAACAATACGTATCTAGCAAAATCATAGTCCAAAGATCTAAAATGGATTTAAAAACCTATCCCAAGAACTCAAACCCAACTCCTATTTTTCTGTGGTAGCACATAATGGTGAGCAAGCATGCTTGAAACACCTGCTTTCAGAAAGTTAGGAGCATATTTAACTATTTAGGATTTAAGGAAGAGAAGGCAGGAAGGGAGCCCCCTCCACCCACTTTTGTGACATAAGAACGAAGTACTTCTCAAAGCTGGTACAGCAGAAATTACAAACATTAGCACTCAGGTTGCTTTTTTGGGGGAAAAAAAAAAAAAAAAAA
>NW_009229778.1:4528-10938 GCF_000690835.1 Fulmarus glacialis
GTCTTTTTGAGAATTAGAGAATGGCTTATAATACCTAATTTATCATAGATGATTTTTTAAATTCCTATATGAACTTCAGCCGTTATCTTCTTTTCCACAAATGTATTCCCACTGATTTGCAGAAATATGTCTGAAAACACTTTCAGGTTCTCTAGACTGAGCTGCATGCATACTTAACATTTCAGTTACTTTTTGGTACTGAAACTTAACATTTTTTGGTACTTAACATTTCAGGTACTTTTTGGTTATTTATTAATAATTGTATTGGATATTACTATTGCCTTTGTTCTGTGATTCTGTAAATAACCTACAATCTCATTTTAGAAGCAAATAAACAAAATCAGCTTCACACACAAACCTGTGAGGTATGCTTCTAGAACAGTTTTAGCTGATGTCTCTGTTGCCTTATTTGTGGCTGCCCATGTGTAAACTGCTGGTATCAACATGAGTTCTCATTTGCTCTTCTGGAGAACAGGTTCAGGGATGTAACCTGGAAGAAGACCATTCTTTTGGGCATTAGGAACTGAGAGGCAATGCTTAGTTCTGGAGGGAATGGCAACCTTGATAGCCATTAACCTAAACTGTTGTAGAAATAATCCTGAATTTGAAAGAAGAAACAAATGGGTAGTAAATACGGATAAGGCAAAATTCAGTTTGGGGAAAGCATACTCTAAACACTGACCAAACTAATGAAATCTTGCATTCATTTCAACTACGTCTCTCTACATGTAATACAATAACTTTTTAGTGCTATCTATGATTGTTCTTTAAAATTCAGGAACAGCCTACGCTCTGAGAAACAGTCACCTAATTCTTCTTAATGAAATTCAGACTACAAAATCACAGAACTGAATATGCAGAGCAGCCATGATATCCGGACAGGAAATCCAGCAGTCCTGATCACCTTTGCCTTCATAACTGCCAATAACCATTAACACCTTCTGCACCTCTACCAAATATTACAAGCTCAGCACTCAAAATAATTCATTATTCTCCAGGAAGAAAAAGGACTCCAAGATTGGAGAAGGAAAGCAGAAAGTGGGAGCAGAAGGGGAATCACTCCAAAACAAAGCTAATCAACAGAAAAAACAGATCTGAAATCTGAGATCTTAAGGGTTACCATAGGAGAGGGAGATGCAGTTACCGGGAAAAAAAAAAAAACAGTTTTGGCTAAATAGTCTGTTTTCTAGTCTTTGCATTAAAGTACACAATATAAAGCATGATGTATTACATGACTATAAATATCAGATATTGAGGATCCAGAAAAGAAACAGTGAAATACAGGATGTGACACATTACTTTAAGTCAGTGCATAATTGTCAGAACAGTACTCCAGAAAGCAAATGAAATTTAACAGAGGTTCTTGTGTTGCCCTTTTTTAGTCACATTTATTGTATTACACTGTGTGTATCAGACAGCTCCTCTAAAAAATCCTTTTAACAAAGGGAAAAGAAAAGAAAGAATGGTAATTTAATTTTACACCATTCCAGATTGATTTCTAGTCCATACTCAGATGTCTGGAATTCAGCCAGAATAAAAATTGTATTTTAGAGAAAACGAACTAACACAGCCCATGAACAGTTTATTATCCTACAGTTTAGCTGTTAGCTATAAATATTCCAAAATGTTAAAACTGCTGCTAAAGGGTACTTATGTGTTGGATTAACTTCATGTTCATGATAGAGTCTTGACCTAGTCTCCATTTGACAAAACCAACAAAATGCTAAGGAGAATAGGAGAAGCAGCTGTCCTAATATGACATTTCTTTCAGGCTTACAACCAATTTTACCCCAAGAAAGACCAAATAAGGTTGATATAGAAAGACCAGAGAGCGTTTTCAGTTTGCCTACTATATTCCCTTGTGAATCCAGTGAGACTGCGTATACTTAGAAGTGTATGTGCTTAAGAACTTTGTTGGATTAGGTCCTGTGTCCACAATTTCAGAGCTGTGAGAAAATTGCCAGGAAAAAGCATAAATGAGTTCTGGCACAATGGACTGTGAACACAAGAATGAAGAGGCTCCCCATCATACACAAACCACCTTCCTCAGCATAAAAATAAACTAGTATTTCCAGCAGTGGTTCACTAGGTAACGGAACTCAGAATAACTTTACAATCCCACTTAATAAGGCATAGCACACAATTTTAAAAATCCTAATAGCATTCTGGGTTCTTTTCTCAGTGCTCCTATTTATTAAGGGTCTGAACGTGCTTCAGCTACTATGGCTGCAAGTCACATGGCAGTGTAAGCTAATGTAAGCTGGGGCAGTCATGGCCTCCCCATTCCCTTCTCCTTCCTTGAACCAGCACTCATGCTCCTGCAATTACGTGGTCAATGATTCAGGAAGCTGATCAAGTCAAAAGCTAGGACACAATTTCATGTTATACTTAATTTGATACATCTATGGCCTGCTGCCAGAATGGACAGTCATGTTCTCCTCCATGCATCGTGATGCACGTACCATCCTCCTCTACTGGAGAACTAGCAGCTTTGTACCTGCAGACCCAGTTACAACTCACCAACCCCATAAAATAGTAACCTTTCCTTTTGATGGTCTAACTATAATGGATAAAGACTAAGGTTAAAAAAGCATCTTTAACCACATTTGGGGCAAGGTTTCAATCAGTTCAGCTCCCTAAAGCTGTCTTACCACCTCGTTCATATAAACAGTAGAGCTGGCACCAGCGAATGGAGAAACACTTGGTGGCTGGGAGGAAGAGAAGATAAAGCCATGGCAACTGCCCTGATTTAGGCCATAGCTCATTCAGATACAACCAATCTAGTTTTAAGTTAACTAACCTAGGTACTGCTAGCAGCCTAGCTACACAAAAGTTACCTTTTCAGGCACATTTTGCAATGCACACTGAGGAACAGTTGCAATGATTGTTTGATTCATGCTGCTAGCAATGCAGGCCAGATGAAAGCATGCAAATGTTTTTAATCATGTTTTTCACAATTAAAAACTTTGCTGGATTATGACTACGGGGGAGAGAACTAATACCCATGTGATGTGGAACATCTAGTGTATTTTCTATTTTTCTTATTTTCTACTGTGCTATGTTCTTCTATCCTCTGTTCTTACCTTGCTTTTTTCCTCCTTCCCAGCTGCAATGATAGCAGTTGCCAGTCTCAAAGTGACATTTAAGGTTTTCTTGAATGGGATTAGAGATCACATCAAAATCCAAGTTACAACATTTTGCTAAGGCTACTTTCCAGAAAACAAACTTAGCTTCTAATTTTTAAAGTGGTATTCTCCAGGGTGCTAATACATAGCTGGGGTATTGCATAGTATTACGCAGCCCATCACTCTGTCCATGACACTCAGGGTACTAGCCTTGAAGACAGATATGACATCTATGAGCCTAAATACATTTTAAAAAAAAAAAAAAAAAAAAATCACAGATTCAATTAATTATTAACATGAAGGCAAAGGCAATCTTTATAGAGAAATTTTAAAAACAACTAAATTAAGTAAGAGTTCAGATTTGATTAAGTAGTACCTTATTTACTGTCTTACTAGGTAGGAGCTATATATTGAGCTGAAAAGTAATCTGGCCTAACTGGTGGCACAGAATTTTTTACTCTATTTAGGACATGTAGCAATCTAAGGAACTACAGCGTTTCTGTTGTGGTTCACCTTGTTCTGTGAGGCAACATGGGCTGTAAATAACATGCCACTGATAAAAGCAAATGTGCCCTCAGTAAGTGGCACAGTATATTTGTTTTGAGGGTAGCAGGAAAGGAAAGAGACCTAGTTGTAACACCACTCCAGATATCACATCTTGAGCTGTTAAACATTTTGGAACATCTTTCTATTTTTCCCCCTGAAATAGCACCAAACTTTGAAACCAAAGTCTGTGCTATGAAATACAAGCTATTTTTGCATCCACAGTATGTTACCAAAGACCTAAACTTGATTAGCCTATGCAGTGGCATACTGCTTACTAACACTAAGGCATGGGTATACTCATGCAATAACACAAGGTGGTAAGACACACCAGCACTGCTTCGTGCAGCATGGGTATTTCTGATCATACGTTCCAGTAGCTATTACAAAATTCAGCACTTATGCCGTTTTTCATTCACTTCTACTTCAGCCTCATATCCGACTTTTGGAAACGCTACAGTAGGCTTAATACTAAATCGGTGAGGGTAACACCACAACCACAGGAAGATGGAATTATTTTAACAGGTGAAAAAGATAAGAGGATACTCTGTGGAGTACAACAATACAAAATAATTCAGAATTAGAATATGCTTAGCAGAGATGGTTGATAAATATTTGATGGGGCTGACAAAATTACTACTTACCTCAGGGTAAGTAATAAGCACTGCATTGTTGGAACTGTTGATTTTAACAATGAGGGCTATTGCTGTTGCTTGTCCCTTTTGTGGAAGTCCTCCTAAAGTGTAATATTGTTTGGTTCCAAGGTACCAAACAATTCTTTAACAAAGTCATCCAACCACCCTTACCCAACGTAGTGAACTTGAATCAGTTCCTGAAGCCTAACTTTTAAAATTTTGTTATTGTAACTGATGCGTCCCTTGATCAGAAAATGTCAGAAAACCTGCATTAACTATAGTCAAACTTATAGAGTCATTAACTACTAAATTTTTATTCTCCACTGAAGTTAGAAATATGACACATTCAAGCATTACGGACAACATGGTTACATGTGCTGCATCTCACAGCCACAGGCAAAGAGAACGAAATCAAGAACCAAGGAGTTTGTGACAAGCCATCAGCTGTGATAGTTGTGACAGCACGCAGAGGTGGAGCCCCAAAAGACATTACTATTAAAAGCAGAAGGTAGTCTTCTGTGAATTAGGCATACGTTCGCACTGGGGAACTGTGTCACCAAGCATCCAAAAAACTGCAGAAGAGCTCTTAACACTACTGCATACAAATGTAAAATAAGAATTTTACTGTCCATTTTAAGTGACCAGTTTTAAAAGTTACAGCCAGCATGACTGAAATGTGTACTGCTCCAGCATACCAAAATGAGAACAACTTCGAGCCACAACAGGCTATTGGGATTCATGGTTAAAGCCTCTTCTGAGACATGTCAACCCTAGCATGACAGTATCACCTACCTGTACAAACATGGAAATCAATTGCCTCTATAGAAAAGCTCTGCGTTGCAGAACCTTGATGGTGCAGTAATATTTTGAATATTTCATTCTAATAATTAAGAGAAAAAATTGCTGATACCAATTCTGGAAACGTTTCAGTCCTACTCACAATATTATTTAACTAAGATGATATGCTCTGGCATTATACATGATCCATATTACCAAAAATGTCCATTCCTTGACAATTCAAAGCTCTAGCAATGCTCCGAAGTGGCTTATAACGGCACTGATAATTTCCACAAAATGACATGGAAAACCTATTTGCAATTCCAGTAACACTCTCCAACAAAGAGCATGTGGGAATGTGCTCCCTCATTTCAGGCATGTCAGCAGTTCTTTAAACGAGAGTCAATGTTTCCATTCAAATCCCTTATTTTTCAAGAGGTTGCAGAGTCAGCCCTCAGGGAAAGGGAACTGATACTAGCAGTTTCAGGTGCTTTCATGCAATCTTGTATCTCAAAAACAGCCTTTTTTTTTTTTTTTTTAAAGAAAGTTTAAGCCATTAGCTCATAACATGGATGGCTGCCTTCTGGAATTGGGAGGGGAGAAAGGGGCGCAAGACACTAAAATTACTTCTAAAAGAAGATATTTTGGAAAATAATCTCCAACACCTCCACAATGTCATTTTTTTCCAGCAAACAGTTCCTAAAGACCTAGAGCTAATCTCCCTTTGGTGGCCAGTGTTGACAAGCTATAAAGTGAGTCTTGGCATTTTGTGTAACCTGGAAAAAAGGCCTGGAAAACCATTTTACAGCCTCATCCTGGATTTAACTGATACTCATCTGATAGATCAAACAATTACATTAGTATTAACTTGAAGATTCTGAGAGCTAGCGAAACAGTTTGAGGAGAGAATTAACCTTTATAATGTGTAGTCTGACATATATATATAACATAAGCCACACAACTCCAACCCCGAGTTTCTGCATCGGAAAAACTCCTCCTTGGAGTGCTCAATGACTTTTTGGGATTTCCTAAAACTTGCAGTACTGGTTTTCAGCGGTACAGGAGGTCTTAAAATGGAGTGCTTGGCTCTGTTTTGTGTTATTGAACATCTTACTTTTAATTACCTCTTTTACATAAAGATGGATGGTAGAAGCCAAAAATGTCTGTATTCTCCTCTGCCTGCCAACCTTGTTGTCCAGGGCCATGAGCAACTGACCAGGATTCAATAATATACCTGCCAACCACTAAATCCTTCTGCTGGGAATGCTGAGAGGACATTCGAATAATATTTTGATGAGTTTCTCTGTCCTTCCCCCCCCCCCCCACCCCA
>NW_009229778.1:10969-15003 GCF_000690835.1 Fulmarus glacialis
TAATAGCTCATTAGAAACCAGAACAGCATGAATTTTTTACATTTCTCAAAGACTGCCAAGAACATATAGGAGCCATTAACATCTAACACAAATGTACATAAAAAATCATTAGTAGAAAGTGAATTTTATAGACACACTTCTATAACATCAAGAAAGTAGCAGAGATATCTGTGTACTATCTCACTAGCCAACAAAGATCTGACAAAAGAAGTGAAGCCAGGAATAATACACTAATCCAAACAACATATGAAATTCAAAGCTATCCATGTTCTGAACAAAATGATGATTTTCCAGTTAAACAAAAAACTAGGTACAAAAGTTTGTGTAGAAGAACTGGAGAGATAGTAAAGTATTAGGTGGGAAAACAGATGTCTTGAGAAACAATTTTTACTGAGTATTCAGTGAAAAGATTTCACCACAGACTTAGAGAAAACAATAGCCAGCAGTTCATATTTACCAGAAACAAAGCGCTGGGCATATTTGCAGTGTGCGCTTTAGATCGCAACACTCGATGTGATGGAGAAAATAACTGGTGTGAGGAAACAAAAACAACAGAAGAAATCTTACAAACACTAGAAAGGAAAACAGAGCATTAACCTTCACCTTCACACAGGAAAAGTAAGCAGCAGCAGCAAATAACAGAAAAGTCAGACTAGTTTCTGTCCTGTCCATCTTTACTGGCAGAGGACAAGCGAGTGAATGAATCCTAGTGACAGACAATCATCTACTCCTCTTAAGCTCATAGTAATGCAAGATAACTGCCAAGGAAATATGAAAAACAACATTTAGTCACATAAAAAGCTTTTAAACGTCTTTTTTTTTTACTCCTTCCACTGTACTATAGTTCCTCTTTCTTGCATACAGGACCTATTCAGAATTCGTAACAATGTGTTTAGCTTTGATTTTCATTTTGTTCCATATTTAGCATGGCCTTTCTTCTCAACCTATCTTTTATGTGCTCCTTATCTTCTATTATCCATCAGCAGTTCTTATGCGCAGGACTTGATAAAAATAAGGAAAGGCTTTTTCGCAGATTCCAAAAAGCTTTGGATATGGCCATGAGTATGTTGTTATGCCTTGTATCACTCTCTACTGCTCCCATAACTGCAACAATAGCAACCTTTTCATAATAATTTTAAGAGTGCCTTTGAACTCTCAAATCATAAAAGTGCTTTAAACAAATGATTTTTTCCATTAAAGCCACTGAATTTGAAGGAAAAGGTTCAGGCTCTCTATACCATGACTTGTTCATTTCATACCTCTTTTTTGTGATCTCATAGCAATTTCTGACACAACCCACGAAGCAGAGTGTAAGGTACCCCTCAGTTCTTTGTTTCATTGACAGCCATGAAACAAACTGGAATTAGTCAGAGACTTTTTTAACCGTTGAAAGGAAACATTTTGTAAAACACTACCACAACCATTTGTATGGGGCAAACACACAGAGAACTGATCTCTTTACCCACTGCAGTGGATAATATACATTATAATATACTTGAATCTGTAAATATTAGAACATAAATAAGACTTGCTATGTTCTCATGTGTTACATTACATTTCACAGGAGATGTATATACAAGGTCCTGCTAAAAGAGAAACTGCACTTCATTCGGTATTGACTTAATGAAGGAATTCTCACATTAATCTCTTAAGCTGTACTGCTCTTTAGAAAAACAGGCTCTGTGGAAAAGAAAACTTCCATAAATCTCTTCAGCTCTCTCCAGAAAAATAGACTTTTTGTAGCCCAGTGATTTTCTTTGCACCTTTTCTTGTGGAAACAATTAGCTTAGCAATTTTAAAGTATTAGATAGGCCCAGCTGCAGGCTCCTGGTATCTTTCCTATTATACAGAAAGAAACAAGGATCTAGTCTCATAGTACTACAATACATCAGTGGGAAATATATGAGCTACTAATAAGGCTAGGTCTTGAAGGAGCTTTCACTTACCTGAGGCCATCACAGGTTTCAGCATTTTTGCCAGATTTGTTTCTAATTCAAGACTCTTCGTTAGCTCAAGGACAAAATATTGTGTTGCAACTCACCTGCCAAAATGCTTGAAACTGAACTCAAACTGTCAGAGGCACAATTACCCCCTCAGATGAGCCCCGTTAATTGGTCCTTCAATGAAGTCAGACCTGTTGTTCTTACTTTTGTCATGAGCATGGTAACCAAACTTCAGACAGAAGTTCAGGTTCAAAACTGTGGTCATGGACAGCTGAAAAGTCTGTGTTGCCAACAGTACTGATTCGTTCAACTGATTGTTTTGAAAGCCCATTATGGGCATGAAATCCTATTCCAGACAGCATGTATATTTTTCCAAAATGATCTTTAGCTTAATTTATACATTTCCCTTTTATTTAATCTCATGTACAATACAGTTAGTATTAGGATTGATTTCTGTCCTATTATACTGTCTAACCTGAAAAAGTTAATTGCTTGGCTACGTACACTTTTGCTGTAATTGGCAAGAATATCGGTATCCAAATGATTACCAGTGTAGCAAACGAAAATAATTAGAGTAACAGTAGTAAGGCCACCTGTATCTTACTTGTGTTTGTTGAAAATTTAGTGTAGTTATTAGTCCAATAGATAAATAATATACATCTGATCTAGAGCAAATAGAGATCTTTCATAGACCTGTTTTAGAGTTTTTACAGCACGTTTAAACACCCTTCAAAACAAATTCAAGGATATGTCTCTGCTCATTTGTGTAGGTAAAAGATAATATTAAGAACAGTACGGTACAAAAATAAAGAGACTCAGTGGATAGCTGGCAACAATTTATATCCAAAAGTTCTTTACCATCTAACTGTTCGTACAAAGCCAAGTGTTTAAGAATACTCCTTTCTAAAATCAAATAAATGAAACACTATCGCAAAACTTCATCTTATATTACATCACTTTGTGATGAGCTACTTTATAGATGGCAGTTTCACACAGTTGTGTATTCATGTAAATTATGAATCATAAGAAAAATTAAGTACATAGCTAAGTTTAAATGTGCCACTAGACCCTTTAAAGAAAAATAGTTGCAATCTTGTTTACTAACAAGAGCTGTTTACACAAGGTTGTGTAACTAAGCATCTTTGTGGGCTGGAATCATGTGATAGTTCCTAAAATTGTCTAGACATAATAAGGACAGCAATCTTTGATTTGAAGGGTAAAGCTGAAAGATCCTCTTAAACGGCACCCACAACATCTACATGAACATTATCATGCAATGCTGTAGATAGAGTAACAAATAAAATAAATAAAAACACTAAGTAAAACTTGTAGGAAAAGATGTGTAGCTGTGCAATGTCCGGGTGCAACTTTGGAGGGTGTTTTGAAAATTTGATTCAGAATCTCTTGTTCTACTGGAGTTTATAGCTCAACCTCACAGTCATTTATGTATAGCTGCCTATGTATTTAATCAAAAGTAATAAGCCAGATGCTTCAAATTAAAGACAGTTAAAAAATGTATTCCAATACATAAATATAAATGCTGAGACAGTTTTTGGTCTTAGATGCTATGAGTATTAAGCTATGAAAGTTTATTTACTTTACTAAATATAATCATACAAGGTAAGAACTTTGAAATTTAATCTTTAAGTCATCTAAATATTTGCATGGCAGTAAAATACAAAGAATTTAAGTAAAAACAGTGGCAGCACAGTAGCGAGTGCAAATGCCGAA
This sequence comes from Fulmarus glacialis, assembly GCF_000690835.1. Lineage (NCBI taxonomy): Eukaryota > Metazoa > Chordata > Aves > Procellariiformes > Procellariidae > Fulmarus > Fulmarus glacialis. The sequence goes on from NW_009229778.1 coordinate 14,644, forward strand.
CCTTTGGTCTCATTTGGTCCCATTAATAGCTTCTAAGAAATATTTGTATTTGAACAATAAATGTAAACACTGGGCCATGTTCTCTGTTGCTCTCTCAGGAAGAGACAATGATTATTCTGAATTATCATGGCAAAGTCCATTTCCCATAAATATTGAAGACTTTTTTCATTTAGATAGATCGTTGACCTGGTTCCGGCTGGGACGGAGTTAACTTTCTTCCCAGTAGCTTGGGGGATGTGCTGTGTTTTGGGTTTGGTGTGAAAGGAGCGTTGATGGCCCATTGATGCTTTAGGTGTTGCTGGGTGGTGCTTGCACGGGGCGGGGGAGCATAGCCCCAGCTGGCCAATGGGGTATTCTACA
>NW_009229779.1:0-28743 GCF_000690835.1 Fulmarus glacialis
CGGCTGTGTGGTGTTTGGCTGCCTGCAGGATTAAATCACGACAACTGCATACTCAGTGGCTAAAACAATTAACAAGTGTATGAATAACCAGGTCTGCTGAATGGAATTTGAACTTGAATTCTTCATCTCCTATGCAAGCATCCTTCTTTCCCATTTTAGGTTATTTTAGGGTATCATTCTGATCTTTCTTAAATGATTATGCCAGAGAGATTAGGACAAAAACTTTAGTCCCCTCCACTGACATGGAGAAGACTTCGGTCCTGTTTCCTTCACTAGTTTTATATTGAATGTATATTTTGTATTTAAATATTTCAATTTAAATAGAAATTGGAGAGCAGTAATTCGAACTCAGGACTGCTCTTTCCTAGCTAAATATCTTGAACAATGGACTATAGAGTCATATTTAGTCTTAGAATCACAGAACAATTTGGGTTGGAAGGGACTTCTGGAGGTCATGTAGTCTACTCCTTCCACCCCAAATCCCACCCATAATCCCACCCCATTTGGATTGGGTCCAGTTAGAGCAGGTTGCACAGGGCCATGTCCAGTTGAGTGTTGAATAAGTCCAAAGATGGAGGTTTCATTAACTCTCTGGGTAACGTGTTTCAGTGCTTGACCACCCACATGGTAAAAAAGCTTTTCTTTATAAAATTACCTTGTGCTCACTCTCTGATCCAGTCCACTTTTTGCATTTCTTTCTCCTTGCTAGGTAACTTCAACTATGAGTAGAAAGTGTTACATTCCAATATATTCTACTGTCCTCAGGAGGAGCATCATCCTGAGGAGAGAGATGTGGTCTAAATCTCATCAGGCTTAAGAGCACTCAGGTTTTGAATGAGTGTGTTCAATACCAGATTATTCGATACAAATAGTTGATATGTGCTGCTCAAAAATATGTTTTATTTTCTTTTAGAAGCATGGTTTTATGAGCCTTTGAATGTTTTTTTTTTTTTGGCATCTGACTTTCAGAAAAGTTCAAGGTTAATAAGGAGAAGATCAAGTTTACTTACAGGTAGTCTTAGAGTGGTTGTGATTAAAAATACAGTCCCGTTCTCCTTGTTTGCTAGTTTTAGGCAACTACAAGCTAAGCTGATGTGAGCTGGCCCTTTCTACAGTGTGCTCCCATTTGGAGATACCAAAATTTCCCCGCATGCTGTTATTGGAGCCAACACATCACACTCAGATTCCTGGATCCCTTTCTGATGTCTCTTACCTATTACTGTACTGAATCTAGATGACAATTCTTTTGGGACTGTAGCCTTAAGAGTGACTGAGACTCATCCTGAACTGAGGAGGGGGTAAGCAAGAAAACTGATATGAACTTTCTACTAGCGGACCACAGGTCATGTGCCAGGCATATAGTGCTTTCAAAATAAATAAAGCAAGCCCCTCAATCAGGTCAAATGCCTTTTCTATATCTGTTGAAAGAATTATATGAATCCTAGCAAAAAGTACCAAACTTTACCAGTACTTTATGTCTTTACAGTCATCCTAACAAATGACTACTGTCCCCATATAAACCCAATTAAATATTTGTGAAATAGGATAGGAGACTACCTTTCAAACAGTAAGGGCGATAATGTCTCTATACTTAGTGGGAGGGAGGGAAGAAATCTGTAGCTGGGACATTTGTCTCTTAAATGACCTTCTTGCAGGCATATTGTGATATCCAGCTCCTATGTGGAAGAAAACTAAACAAATAAGTCGTAAGAAGAATCACTGGGGGGGTAGGTGGCATGGCTTATAATGTACTGCTGAGAATCCGTTCAGATTGGCAGCTTTATCTGATTTTTTTCCTTCGTTTTATTAACTACTTCTACTGTTATGTTCCTGTTTAAAGAGATAAACTGTTCTGAGGATAATTTGAGTAATTTGATATTTTTTAGATTTTTCAGGGTGGACTATTATTAGGATGCTGGAAGCTATGTAATCAGCTGTAATGGAAACAAAGTTTTAGTTAACATCCTCGTTACTCTGTAGCATAATTAACTCACAGGTTTTTTAATGGTAGAAGACCAACACCTGCTTCACAATAAAAACCTGTAGTGTATATCCTTTTGAATGATTCTGTTTACATCAGTGTATTCAGTTTAACTTTCAGCCCTGGCTTTACTTTCATTTTCATGCTTCTTCCTTATATTGTGTGGGTAAGCTACAGAGGAACCTCAGTTTGAGGAAGCAACTGTTTTCCTCACCTTACTTTTGGCAAATCAGTTTGCTCCTCGATGTTGTTCTTAGATAAATAACGAAAGCACTGCACTATAATGGCATGCCATGTTCCTTTCCAGAAGAATCATAGATATTAACTTTTTTCCTAGCTGTGAACAAAAAATATTTTGAGTATTAAAATATAGTATGATGACCATAGCCTCTCTGTGGTTTACTGGAGAACTCCTGCCTAGTACCTTGCTCACTGTCCCTTTTAACTTTTAAATGGATAAAAATATTATTATGTGGCTAAATATGATGTGGAAGTCTTATTCATAATTAGCTTATTTAAAATTTACTATTTATCTTTTACCATATTAATTTAATCAGATTTTAATAAAGTAAATTACATTGTGCACCTGAACTGCAGTGCATATAAGTCTCCTCTTGTTTATTTCTTCCTTAGCTTTCTGACTACCAAGGAAATATTTTAACGACAAGTCATTCCAGATCAGATCATCAGCCTTAATTGAACTATAATAACTGTTTGTATTTTCTAGCTTCTCCCATTGTTTTCTTTCATTCGAATCCAAACTTTTCATTTGTCCTGTTTGAAAGCCTATTTTGGAGAGAATTCTACATTTCTTTAAAGAAACAAAGATCAAGTTTAGAAAATGATGTTCGTAATAAGGAATGATATATCAGCCTACAAAATCACCAGCCCAACCCAAACCCCATTGCTTGTGTGCTAAAAGTTGAAGATATGCACACACCTAATGCTGAATTAGGATTTGACTCGAACATCTTTGTGAAGATGTTAAGTACCTGTCCAAGGTGAGCAGAAATAGTTTCCATCTGCAGTGAATTGTCTTGGAAAATACTCTGCTATAAAATACTCTGGTTGGAATGAGAGAGTAAACATGTTAGCAAATTATGTTGAATAGATTCATGTCCACATCCAATATTCACCCATACTGAAGAGTAAGAATGGAGTACAGTTAGGAGGTCTAAAGTTTTGATGACTTTGGTACTGATATTTAATAAAATACTATATGGTTTTTAATTCTTTGTTAAAATGCCATTTTAGAAACTTCAAGAAAGTCTCCATAAAGAGAATTTTTTATATATGACCTGTAAAGCCCTGTTTCCCTGAAAGTGCTTGAACGGGGTTGATGATGATGATTCTCTACTACAATATACAATAGCAGCTTCTCTCAAAGTAATTTTTGGAATGAATGTGTTTATTTTACAAATGGACCCATGCATGCTGTGTTATGACAGGCAAGTGGTGAAAATCTCCTATTGAGGAATGCCCCTAAGCCAGAAGGTCTCCAGGATATCTGATGAGTGATCTCCTGTTGCTTTATTTGGCTCTTGCTGGTACCCATTTCACTGCTGACTGGACAAAGGCCATTCAACAATAAAATATCCTTGCCTGGAGGATTTGGCACAGATGGGTCTGGTCAGATTGGTCCGTTAAGGGTAAGGAATCAAGCCCATGACCTTTTTTACTGATAATGTTATTGTATGTTATATTTTTCACAGAAGAGCTGCTCACTGTTTGAGTTTACATTGTGCTTCTATTTGATTTTTGTTTCTTTGTTTTTTTACCTGAGACTCCACATCATTATAGATAAATAGAAAATGATCTATCAGTGTACTCAAGCCAAAGATAATTCTTTATTCTGCTATGTATAGTTATAAAAATAAAATACTTCTTTCCCATTTTTTTGGACAAATACCACTTTTTCTTAACAATTAACTAATCAGTATGAAGATTATTATGTCCAATCCTTAAAAATATTTTTTTGGTGATTAGATACAAAATAATTACTAATCTTACCAGACTGTTACAAAATGTTCTACAGTTACAATTAATAAATTGCCACACAATGAGACGGTAAAAACTGATACACCAAGCCAATTCTCCTTTCACAGTGGTGTAAGCCAAGAAGTACTCTGCTGAAGTCAATAATCTGATTCAAGTAAAAAGAGAATAAATTCATAACTATGCTACCATAGACCTTATCTATGCAGCAATGTGGTGAATGACTAAACTCAGAAAGTTTGAGAAGTTCTCAGAAAGTAGTTGTTATTGATCATATTTACCATTTCATTTTTCATTCCTCTAATCATCTTTTTTTCTTTATTCGAATCATCTTTCAAAAACAATCATCATATATAACTAAAACCAAATACATTCCTGTCTATGGTGTCTAAAGAGATATTTTTTAAAAATCAAGTAAGACAATAAATGTGACTCTAAGGCCTCTTTCATAGTGAAAGTATCTCTTTAAAATCATTTCTTGAATCTTAACATTACAGAATACTATAGTTCATTGCCATGTGGATGAAATGAACCCAGGTTTAACATTTTAACTGCATGTATCAGGACAGCCAAACCATTACTGTTGGATTGTAAAACTCTCCATCACCTCCCATCTTAGGACTCTGGTCTGATACCTGACTGCAGAAGCCAGTGATCCAGCAGCAGCAACTGAGGCAAATGTCAAGTTATTCCCTGGTCCCAAATACAAGCCTAGATGAATCTCATCCTAGAGTAGAATGCTAGAATCACTGGGAATTTTTGGCGAATTGCTCCCAGAGTATCTGCAAGTGCCTGGAGTATGCAGTAAGGACCTTGTGTCTCTTGGCTAAACAGAATAATTTAGCTCTTGGTGCATAGGTCAGGAAAATAAATCACCCCTGCAGTCAATTCTAAACATTTACCTCACAGAGCATCATACCCCAGTTTTGGTATGGCCATGTAGATTTACTTGTAAAGTAAGGTAAAATTTAACATCTGGATATCAGGATCTAGTTTAAGAAATTTCAAACATGCATGTGTGTAGGCAGAGTTTTTCAAATTACTTGCTCATTATGAAATGTTTACCCAGCTCTGATGATTAGTCATGGGTGGGCAGAATGTAATCTTCAGAAATACTAGAAATATTTTTGTAAAGATGCAGTACAAATAACTGGAATGTAAGTTGCCTCACTTTAATGTCTGTACATTCTCAGGTCTAAATTGTTACTATAAAGTTGTTTTGAATTAAAACTTGGAAGTTTAAATTGAAAACTGTCTCGTATGTTGTAATCAGTTTTTGAAAAATGTAATTGTAGCACAGGATTCCATTTAAATAGTTATTTCCCATGGTTTGATTACCAGTGAAGAAGAATAGAGTGGCTAAACTACAGTGAGATTGAATTTACAGCTGCTAATGCAGCTCTACTTCAGAGTGTACTGTTGGTTGAAAGGCAGATGTGGGATGTCCCAAGGTTATGGGCTTTAAGTCTCAAAGCCTCCAGCAGATTACTTTCTGCATAACCACACATTTCAAAGGGTTCAGAGGCTTGACGTTAAAACAGAAATAAGTAAGAAAGAAGGCACCAGTACATGATAGTCAAAAAATTTCAACATGGAAACTGTGAAATAAGAGTCAACATCTATTCATACAAAAATGTTCCCAACTTTTTTCTACCCAAACATTTCCCATGTGAAAGGTATGTGAATGTCCTGGTTCTTAGGACTTCCAATAAAATTCCAAAGCCAGATATATAGAGAGAAGGCTAGAGATACAGACAATCAGACATTTGTAGACATGATGAGAGATATATAGAGATGTCTACGCACCTCTCATTGTCTCTGTATCTTCAGATTTCTCTTATCCATTAATAATAGTATGTTTTAATGCTATTTCAACAGTTTGTTATAACGTAACAGCCTTATTGTTCCCTTCACTTAAGATCACATAGGCAATTTCTACAGTGATTTGTAAGATGATGAAGGGAACACTGTCTGTATTATGTTACACAGTTCTCTGCTCTGTTGGCCATGATCAGAGTAGCTTCAAGGAACTATCAAGCAGACAGATGTCCTTTCACCTGTGGTTACCTTTTGCTTATAAAGGAACATACACACCTTCCAAAAAAAAAAAAGAGTTTCCATAAGCTTAAGAGAGAATGCCTGTTGCATAAAAGCACTGCAGCTGCTGAATCTGTTTTTATATATTAAAGCATTTTAAGATTGTGGGTGTATTGCAAGTAAATGATTTAACTACATTCAGCTGTCCTGTAAGTTGTTTGTAATTACCGATTTTGCTTTTCAGATGTGCATAATAAAGTTCTCAATGTAGCTCTTTCAAATGCAGCAGCAATGCTGACTCTTCAGTACTCAATAGTTCAATCACACAGGGTATCTTCATATTCAAGTGAGGCAAAAAATAAAAAAGAAAGATAGAGACATCACAAGGTAATGCCTGGGATTATTAGTGGCTCAAATTCGTTTGCTTTGCAATGATAGCTCCAGTCTGAAAAATTTGGATATTTTTAATCATATCTCTGGCAGTAGTCACAGATTCAATATTTCAGTAAGTCCATAAAATGTTTCTTTCATATGTTGATAGATTTTCCCACATAGTCTAGAATAAATGCCTCTTTCCAGTCAAAAATGATATCAAAATATCTTGTCCCAAACGAGCAAGATGCTCACGCTGCATAAAAACAAAGCAAATTTTAAAAGTGTCAGAGGAAGTTGACTTGACACATACTCTGATCTCCAGTAATCAGCCAGTCACAGTGATATTCAAACACTCTGTTTTTCCCAGAGAACTAACGTACGCGTTTTCCCCAGTAAGGCAATTTTTTTCTTGGTTTTCCATAGAATCAAAGCATATGCATTCATTCCCTATATATGGCTAGCTATTGATAACATAGCAAAACATAATAATCTGTGGAGCCCTCCAATTATAATTAGTAACTAACAATTCTTTTCATAGGAAGTATAAGCAGATAGGCTAAAACAAACCAAATTGAGATTCTGCCAATATATTCAGCATGAAATACAGATGTGGAAAATGTGGTGTATTGAAGTACCAAGGAATTTTATAGACCAAAAGATGGGAATTAGAATGAGACTGAGGCCCAAGTAAGAAATCACAGCATTTCAGCTCAAGTTGAGAAGAGTTCATCCTGAACTGTATGTTTAGCTTTGAGGAATTATTTTACTTTTTCGTTTTTGGACCTTCCATTTAAATGAAGTTCCTGGCAGATTTGACTTTCAAAATGTCTGTTTCCACTGCTTTTTCTGAAGATGAGAATCTTCTGATGGAACAACCTTGTCACTGCCTCTTTCTCACTCCCCTTCCACCTCCAGTTGTACTACTCTTCAGATGTCAGTAGAAATGTTCCTCTTACATTGATTGGGAAACACAAACTTTCACACTATTGTAATGGAAATAAACTACTTCAAAACTTAAGTAGAATTTTACTTTAATTACCTCAGGATTTGGGCAACAAATGAAGCCACTTTTCAATCTGCATTAATTTGATGCCAGAATGTACACATAATCTGAATTACTAAGCTTTTTTTGTGCTTATGAAAAGGGCCAGATACACAGACAAATATCTTTCGTTTACCTACAGACCATGCAGTATTAAATGAGTTTGAGGAGTTAATTTGATGAGGTTAGGAACTAAAATGGAAAGTAAGGCTAATAAATGCATTTAAAAGCACTTTATTTTCACAGACTCTTCAAATTCTCTGCAAATACAAAGTAGCAATTATGAAGACTGTTTTGTACATAAAAGGCAAAGCTTTGGCTATCTTCCCCAAGCAAGTTCTGTGATCAGGTTTTAGCACAACGTACCCTCTTCTTAAGAGAAAACTGTTTTTTCAAGTCTCTGCACTGTACAAAGACCTTGAAAGCCCACTGTAGTGAAGTATGAACAGGTGAATACAGGAGTATTTGAACAGGTATCTTCCCTTCAGTGTGCTGTATGATTTAATCTGTAGGTAAATATATTTTAGAGAGATAAAACACAATGCCCGACTAGGGCAGGGGTTAATAAATTGAACTCTAGTTGTTGAAGTTCTTAGCCTGCAAGAGTGTACCCTTGAGATAGAGAGTATTGATAGTTTTGTTCTGATTCAAAGTCTTTGTGTAATATCTGGCAATCAGTGAGGGAGTTTCCTTTCTGTCTTAATCTTCTCTGGCCAGAGTTACTGCCTGAAAACTTGTTGTTAGGACAGATCACTGTGCTGTTTATGACTACTTCTGTTCAAGGACTGGTTTATATACTACACAATAACTATTTATGTAGGAGATAAAACCAGACTGTGCATCCTCAATAGGCAAGCTATGGTCCATCATAAGCTACTGCTCATCAGAGAAGCAGAAGTCAGTTGAATCAAGCCATCCCTTCGAAACTGGCAGTGAGACTAACCATCTAAAATGACTTAATGCTAACTACATTGAAGCTTTTGTTCAGTTCAGTATTGCCAGAACTTCATTCATATTCAGTGAACCAGTATAATCACAACATAGAAGATGGACCTAATTTAAGATGTGGCCTTAGACAACACTAGTCATTTTAACTGCTCTTTGTTCTCATGGAAGGCCTCCATATTCACACAATTGCATTAAAAGGTAGGGTTTGTCTCACCTAAATTCACTTGTTCTAAAGTTAAGCATCCAGGTGTTCTGTGTAGTGAGCGATACCTCTGGAGAGCAACCATCCCATTCTAAGATAGGTATCTGAAATGGCTGGGCTACATCACACTTCTGAGATTCTTTTGTGTTTTGTTTTGTTAATGTCCAGAAACTATTAAGAGAGCCAAAATGTGTAGCTTCAAATCTGTATCAACCCTCTAGATGATTATGTTGACTGAAATGAAATCTTTCCAAATCTATATGGTTTTCCCTTATTTTCATACTTGTATATCTCTAGTCCTCTCTTCTTACTTACATCAGCCTTTTGATCTCATTATGCCGTTCTCTTCATTCTCCTAGTGGTTCTAGGCTTGACAGCACTAGTCTGCTACTGAAAAAATCATGGTAGTGTCCTAGTGGGACTAAATGAATACTGAAGTTATCATTTAATTATTTTTTCTGATAAATCATGAAATATTTTTTCTTTGAAAAAACCCCTGCCCTTTTCTGCTTTTTATTCCTACCCAAAATACATATTAATTGCCAACCTCATATGCAATATTGAATTATATTCCAAATTATTCAACCCTCTTGTGGATTAAAATAACAACTTTCACTAAAAAATGAAATATTAAACTGGTCAAGTTTTCAAAAAAGTTGTTAATATCAACACAAAATATGTCAACATTTCTAGAAATTGTGTCATATTGACAAGAGAGTAATCAATGGAACTCAAATTTAGGAATAGTTTCACTATGCATTTACTATTTGCTACACGGAGAAGAGCATTCAAACCCATGGTTGAGTTAGCACATCCTGAAACGTTACCATGGATCAACTGAACTGTCATAACTCCACATAAGCACTCGATCTGTGGTCAACTACACCAAGGTAATTAGAATAAGCTTAAACTTAGTAAAATTACTTTGAATGTGACAAGCTTGAACCTATTAGTGGTTAACACTGTAACTTGGTATGGAATAGTTACACACTATTATAACTGAGTCCTCAGATTAGCTATTCCTGTGAATTGTAATACTAACATTTTTTTAAAGTCTGTTCCACTGCCTTTTCCTATACAGTTTTATTTAGAGGAGAGGAGGAAATTCTCAAAATGAAAGCTAATGTACAAGAATCATTTCTAAAAAAACAAGGAACAGCAGCTATTTAAAACAAATGAACATGTAACAAGCTTACAGCAATGTAACAGCAGGATACAGGACAAAAAATGTAAAAATAGCCACTTCAAATAATTGTTTATTAAAGCCCTCATCTCCACAGCAGGAAATAAAAAGAAAAATACTGAAACAGCCACCTTAAAAATGATTTATTAAAAAATGCATCACCAGAGATGTACAGAAAGAAAACAGTTTACCAACCATCTTAAAATAAATTTATTCAACTATGCCCCAGCAGGAAACACTATAAAAAGTAAAATTTCCACTGTGCGAAAATAAATAAATAAAAATATTTTCAAACAAGGAAAAATAAAGAAGTCCTTTTAATATAGTTTTATATAGCTTGTATTGCATTAGTGAAGTATAAAGACAGCTCTATTCACCAATGGCTTCATTCTTCATAACGTTGCACTCCCTGGCCTCATTCAACAAATGTGTCCGACATGCATTTAAACAGAAGCATGTGAGAGGTCCCTGCTACCTCAAGTTTAAATGTCAGTGACCTCACCATCTTTCATAGCTGATCTCTTTAAATTATATTTTAAATTATATTATTTCTTGCAAGCCTGTTTTCAAGAGGGTGATAGAGCTGCTTTAAAAGTTTATTTTCCAGCCCAGTCACGATTTTCACTGGGAATCTGTCATCTTGCACAGTATGTTTCAGTTGTATTTGTGTATGAGGATGGTACCCAAAGTTGCATAGAAGCACAGTATCTTTAAAGAAGCCAAGGATTGCCTAATGACCAGGTAGGAGCACGCCGGGGCCTCATTCTACTATCACATATTATGTCACTCCACTAGCCTCAGTGAGGTTGGTTCTGATACATAGTGGTGGAAGTGATAATAGAGTCAGTCCTTTTGTTATCAGCCTGGCTTTGCCATTGACTGTAAACTTGGATACATTTGTTAGCCCCATGGTTCATGGTTTACTTGTTTTTCCAAATAAACAACAACCAACTACTTTGTTGCCGCACTAAGATGGAGCATTCAGGATCTTTGTTCCAGGCCATTTCTTCATATGCAAGTAAAATGAACCTCATCCTTATAAATACCCAAGCTCTCATCTCTCACCAGGATTTTTGTCCCACCAGTGTGAGCTAGGTTTGTCAACCAGGAGAACTCCTTTACCATGTATATTGCCCGAAGCCTCCCCTCTGTTTAGGAACAGGCTTGGGGCAACAAAGGATGCAGTGATCCTGCTGTGTTCCAGCAGACCTAGATTGGTTACCTGCTTTATCCATGCCAAGCCTTGGAAAGCCACCATGCCTACTGCTGCTGTACAAAAAGAAAAGTCAGACTCCCTGGACTCTCATTCTCCATGTGGCTCAGACAATTTTGACGACACTAATAAAAAGCTCTGATCTGTTTGTGTGCAGAAAAAAAAGACTATGGAAAAAAATGACATGAAAAATATTTACGGTCTTAGCAATAATGGTAAGCTGAGAATTGAGCCTTCTAAGTAGCATTACTGTAAAACCAGGGAAGATAAACTCACATTATACACAGTAAATACCTCCATGAAAGTAAATAGATATATGTGTGTATATATATAATCATAGAGAGCAAATGAACTAAGAGAAAGATGAATCTCAACTGAAGCACACTGTGTGACAATGTGGTTATTATAACATATATGTCCATGAAATTAAAATATTTCACTACTTTAGAGAAAGTTAAATATAGTGAACTTCTTAGGGATTGATTCTGCCTAAAAAAATCAAACAGAGTTCCTATTTGCATGAATAAAGACTTCAGGATTGGACCCAATGCTTATTTCTTCCTCCTGCTGTATAATTCAATAACTAGAACTGCGAGGTAAAAAAGGTGTATGAAATGGAAGCTATTGAGACGTGGCTGTTCACTTTGTCAAAAGAAGAAAATTGTGCAGTTGGGATATGTGAAATCAGACTTCAATATCTCTTTATGATCTCAAGAAAACATAGCACCAGAAATAAAGTTCATCTGCAGTAAAGTTGGTGTTGCTGCTTCAGCAAGTTACTGTGTGAGTGGCAGTGATGATTACAGCCAAGGAAATAATTCTTAGCAAATTATTTATTCCATGAATTTCACCATTTCTTCTGTCCATAATTTGTCTGGGATCAGACGACGATTCTCTCGGTTTTATTCTTCATTCAGAATTGTTAAGAGATGTCATGACTGAGTGCATCTTGATCCAAAAGACATTCACAAACAGCTATTCAGAGTCCACACCTGGCCTTGTGTTTGTCTCCAAGAGTTTGTCAGGTAGCAGATGTCTCAATAGAGCCTTTTCTCATCAGCTTCTCACTAGTCTTTGTTGAATATCTTGAAGAAAATGTATGTGACCTCCTTTCAATAAAGGCTGCCTTGCTGAAAATGCAGTTCTTTATGCTAACTCTGGGAAGCAGAGGCTTAACGTAAGTTATGGGGAGAAAGCTTAAAATCATTAACAAAGGAGTTTTCTTGACCAATTTCTACTTGAAATCCAGTCACTTTGAGGCAGTGGAGAAAGCAAGCAACAGAGCTGATAGCTCCTCCTGAGAAATACTATACAGTATACTTCCCCCCTGGTATTTCCTAATTCACCTGCAGGGTGGCAAGGGAGGGAAGCTGGGATCTTGAGAGCATCAGGTGGTCTCAATTACCATGGAATCACGTGAAGAAAGAAGCAATCTTTAAGGTGTAAATTTCTTCAAAATCCTCCTTTCCCCCTTCCCCTCCCCCCCTCTTCTTTCTTCTTGGTCAACCTGCTGTGCACACAGGCTTCAATATAGTAATTTCAAGCTCATGGGCATCAGCTATGTCTGAAAACTCTATTTCGCACATTTTCTGTTTTCAAATACTTTGTATCTACATGAAATATCAGTAGTGACACAGAACACTATAACTTAAAATGTTAACCATGTGTCATTTTTTCCCTGTAGATTCATGTTAATACCCATATTGAGTACAGTAATGTTTACTAAAGATACCAAGGATAGGTGGATTGAGCCAAAAAAGGTATCCTCATTTCTTCAGCAGCTTCCTACTCACTAATCTAATATATATCTGCCTATTGTACTATTGCAAGAGATAGCTAGCTGGCTAGTAAAGGAAAATTCTTATGGGATTTCATCTGCATAAAGTAGCAGGATCTGAGCCCTCAACACACGGAAAATTTCATAGTGTTTCAGGTATTTAAACCTTCATTTAGAATACTTTATATCTCACTGAGAATACTGGACATACCTTTTAGTTGTGTGGTGTATTTCCCCTACTGTGCACTACCGAATACTCTTTTTCCCCATAGTGATTTTGGAAGAGGAAAATATAATGTTTCATAATAGGTTTCTTATTATTTTTGAGGTTTTTAATAACAACATTCAGGGGATATTATTATTCTCCTTTTATAGGAAAATTCTTTTTTGGTTGTATTAAAAATCATTTGTCTAAGAAGTTTAATAAAATTCCTATATAAAGAAGTTCTTACATTAATATGTGTATTTTATGCCACTTCAGCTGTAGTTCTATCTTTAATTTCGTATAAGCTATTTGGAGTTGATTAACTAGCATATAATCTCTGCCAGCCAAATACATGAAAAGTTGGTGGTGTATTTTTAATCATCTATATTCAGAGCTGGAAATTAATTTTACTTTAATTTTTTTTTAAACATCTCCTGATTAAAACTTAAGCAGTCAAACATCTCAGGCATTTAACTTCAATGTTGTGTCCTCCTCTATCAGAACAAAATTGGGCATTTTCCTATACACAATAGAGGAAAAAAAGCAATTACTATCAATCAGTGACTAAGCAACAGATTGGAGTATTTAGAAAGACTCATTCATACACAGATTTGCAGCAGTGTTCAGCTCTTCTGATTAGATTCCATAGATTTTAAATTGTAGCTAATTAGGCTGTCATAGGTTCATTAATGGCTCTACTGATTCAGCACTCCCTCACCTGCATGCATATTAAAGCTCATTAGCTCCCTTGTCTAAAATACCACCTGCATTAATTGCTGCTGATGCACTAAGACTCTTCAGAAGGCTCTTCTGACAACTAGTCTACCTGCTTGTAATATCCATTGCCCCCAGAGCTCTTCAGGAGAGCTAGCACATAAAGTTCGTAGTGTTTCACACATTGTAATGCCGCAGCTGTTGTGAGGGCAGTCAAGCCTGTTTTCTGCTTAACAGCAGGAAATAAATAATTAGCAATGCCTCTACTGTAATGCTTACCACAGGACCAGTTTCTTTGCTCTGGAGTCTCACTACTGTAAGCTACCTAACAGTATCATGTACTAACAAAGTGCTAGGGGAGATCCAAAGACATAAATAATCTGTTATGACTAAGAAGAATAGATGACCTCAAGTTAGAATAGGACTGGTGTTCTGTGACCTCTTTAGATTAAATGTTTGGTGGGTTACCTACCGTAAGAACAGTGGGCCAAGCCTGTGACACAGTTAGTTCTTACTAATCCTGTACTCCTTTGTTTTATGTAGGTGTCCTCACAGATATCAGGGTGCTAGATTTTGTATCACAGGGATTACAGTTTACAGCTTGAGTGATAAAGTGAAGCTGTAACAGGCTGGAAGCTACTGAGGAATATCACTCTAAGAAACAGTTCTTTTATACTCCTGATTTCCAAGCGGTTACAATCAGAGACAGACCAGTAAGCTAGCATGTGACATAAACTCAAAATATGTCTGATGACATTACTGACAGCAACTTGCTTTGCTGAAAGGCTGTTAAACTGCAGAGAATGTCTTGCCTTGTCATGGAGAGTTTTGGGGTAAGCAATGGTAACCCTTCCTAGAAGGTCTCCCCAAGTATAATTTTATCTTCAAATTAATTGTGCTGAGGAAATTTTATTGTTTTCTCCCAGCAGTTAAATAGATCTCATTGCAAAGTAATATTTCGTATTTATATTCATATTTTATACATACCTGTATTATCAATCTCCCAAAGTTTCTTTCTTCTCACTTCTTGATATCAAACTAAATTAATAGCAATACTTTGAAACAAAAGGATTTCATTTTTAAAACATTGAAATGGTAATAATTGAATTTTTACGTTTTCTTTCTTAGTTGGTTTACACAGACATAGATATACATGCATACGCAAGCATCTACATCCCGCAAAACTTGTGTGTATATTACAGCAAACAGAGAATTCATTAAGATTTCGTTGACTTTGGTTCACTGTAAGGAATATTTGGGGGGGGAATGAACCATTCTTGCATCTTCTTTCCCTTGGAAATACTCAAAATATCTCCTGAAATTTACCATCTTTTACAAAATTTTGAAGAAGATATTTGGAAGGAGTACTACAAGTGAGGAAAACTCTCTATTTCATACTCATAATTGTAAATTTACCATACAAACTGACATTCCAGTTTTACTTCTTCAATACTGAAAGTATTTGATGGAATGGAGAATCTCTGTGGAGTAAAAGCTAAATCCTGTTTCTGTAGAAATCACTGTCAAAAATTGACTTAAGTGATGAGTGATGCTTCAAATAAATAGAAAAATACAGAAAGTATTAGAACTTTGCAATTACTGTTTGAAGCTCTTCCTCCGACACTGAGTTCTTACCTATCCTTTTAAAAACACCAAACACTGAATTGTCAGAGGAAAAAAAAAACGTTAAGAAGTTAATGATTTTTTGTGCCCCTTTCATCATGCTTTTCTCATTTATCTCAAGCCTTTTCTAGTACTATTTGAGTAAACTCTCGGTTTGCACAAGAGGCACTGCAATAGTTGGAAGCCACAGAACAGTTAGAGCTTCCACAGTTCTATTCCTCTCCTCTTTTTACTGGAAACACGCAAATGTTTGATGACATACATCACAATTCCTGGTGTGAACACATTAACATCCTGTTACAATTTTTTATTCTGTATTAGCATAAAAGAAAGAAGGAACGAAGTGTTGTTTAGTTCAACCTTCCTTAGTCCACCTTGGTCCAAGTCTTGAGTGAGAGTGAGTGTACAGAAAAAAACCAAATCCATATTGTTAGTATAATTTTGTTATGATCAAAGCCAGCATCCACAGTTACAATAGTAGCATCACTATGGTGAAAAACGAATACTTCAGGAAATGTTCCAGCCCATCAGGGGTTACTCTAATGGCAATCTAGATAGGCAAGTAAGGTTTAGGGATAATATTAAGCTTTCCACTGAATTCTGATCAGTACTTTGATCTTGTAAGTCTGAAAGCCACTCTGGCAAAAAAGAAACCACTGTATCAGCAGCAGGTGGCTTAAAAATACCTTGCACGTGCACTGGGGCACAGACAGATGGAACCAGCAAAGCAAACCCACCGATGATGTTTTAGAGCCATTTTGGCAAGGTCCAGGATATATTCCCTTCCTCCCGCCTGTGTAACTGCTGACAGATGTCAGCAGACTTGGGGTAAGAAAATGAGAGCTCAGTTCCCCACCTCATCCCACCTTATTCATCCTCTCTGGTTCTGCAGAGTTCTGGAGTATGACAGGAGGGGCTTAGACTAAAGGTCTCCACGTGGAGCAGACTTTTATCCTTGTCAAGGCAGTTGTGAGTGAGAAAATTACTCCTTATGCTGTATTTTCCTGTAAGTTTTACTCCTTCCTTTCCCTCTTCTTCTAATTAAATGCACTTGTGGACCAAAAACAAAAATATTGGCTCTTCATCTTTCAACTTTTCTTTAGTGCTTAGTTGTATTCCAGAGGTAATCAGATTTACTAATTTCTTTGGATGAAGTTCTTCACTTCAGCCTGGCACAGATACAGCTTTTATTCAAATGTGATTATGATCATGAATCAGTTTCAGTGTATATGGACAAGTCACTGATTCCCAGCTATTTTTCCATTTAGACTTAGGTTATATACATACCAAATAATAACAACGGACAACAATTTGCACCTTTACTGGCAGTCTCAGCTGAATGACTACGCCAGAAGGACCAATCCACTTTCTTATCCTTAGATGTGGGAGTTGGGACACAACAATTAGCAATGTGAGGATGGCACTTTTGGCAATCTAATGTTTTCACAATGTATTTCTCTAAGAGTTTTTGAAGTGTGAAAACACTCAAACTCCTCTATTTCTTCTAGCTTTGTAGAGTTCTAGCTGTGTAGTGTTTCTGATATTTCCCAGAAGTGCTGTCTGAAAAGATCTGTTGCATCAAAATAGACTTCCCATAAGGGAAACATGCAGGTGCTTCCAGCACTGCACAAAGACTAACAAAACATGTATTTTGTAAGCATATACAGGATCAAATTGTCACCCAGTACTATAGAATGAAGGCAGGTTGTTGGAAAGAAAGGTTGGTTGTTTATTTCTTAGCCCATAAACAGATTACCATGCACTATCCCATGCAAATACTTTTATGTACAAATCACAGAAATATTTATCCATGCTGAACAATAGGATTATTTTCCTCCTCTCACATGTACATACACACAAACATCCTTGTGTTTCGGAAGAGAACAGAAGGACGGTTGGAAGGATCAAAATGTTTGGTTCTTCTCCAAACATCTGCCTCTGAGTTCTCCAAAATAAGTGTTGGGTGAAAGAAAAATCAGAGGCACTCCTGGAAGGGAGCATGTAGCTCTTCCTGACACTTTTTCCCATAGAGTGCATACTAAAACCTCTCCCTAAACCTGGGATTAGTTATTATAGTTTGCTCACCAGGGCACAGAGAAGAGCCGCTGGCTGCCAGCCAGTAAGCAACGTGGCTTCCTGCCAGCTGCCCTGCCATTGCCGGAGAGCCACTCTGCAGTGACGGCGTGTGGATAGGCATGATCTGCACCAACGGTTTTGACATGTCCCTGGTCATGCAACTTTCTGTGGGCCCGCAACTTTCCAACTGCAGAATCATGTGCACCAGGCAGTTCAGTCTAAAATATCGACATTAGGAAATACTGTCATTGTTCATTAGTGTCAATGGGAACTGGCTTTGGATTAGACCTGCAGATTTTGCACTCTATTCGAGATGTACATTTTTCTCCTTCATTTTTCTTGGCATAGGAAGAGCATATAAGGGCCCCTCATTTCTGTCTGTTTTTTGGTAACCTGTTCAGCCAGTGTATCTAAAAAAAAACACAGTTTATACAGTCAGGTATGAAGCACAAACTAGTTTTGATGCACATTATACTTCTATGTTTACTTTAAATAAACTAGAAATGCCCCTGCTTTTCTTTTCTTAAAATGTTTTGTCCATTTATCTTTGAAACTGCAATGTTAGCAGGAAAAGATCCTCTCAAGTTCTTGCTGCAGTGTCTTTTATTATTCTTACAGAAAAGGGAGTGCACAGTGCCTTTGAGACCTTAAAGAAACCTGACCGAAAGGACAGGCCTTTGAAGTCTAAAAAACATGTATAATCTACTTTTACTTAGTCTAACAGAAGGACCATATTTACCATGCTCATGTCATTATGAATTTTAGGTTTTTGTTCTGAGTACAAGGTGTACGATAGTCTGGAGATTATCAATTTGGGATACATTTGAAAGTTGACTTTGATCTCCTTAAAGCTATCAATCTCAGCTTTGGAAGGAACAAAGAGATAAGAGAAACTAGAAACCTAATTTGCATCTGATACCTCTGGAAAAAAAGCAGAGAAAACAGGGAACTAAATAACTAGAAAGCTGAAAGTCTTGCTCTATTCACCACAGGGTCTTTGTAAAATTGCTTGTTTTATAGCTAGAGAGACATCCAACAGACTGTAGTGAGATAAAAACCAGTAACTCAATTATAGCCATGGGCAGCCTTATTCTTTATATGGCTCATAAAACTAGGATTTGTTTTTAATGATGAACTAGAACCTGTATCTTCTGCAAGATATAAGCCAGAAGCCACACAATAGGGGCATTTATTTAGACTTCAGAAAGAAGTCTGATAAAAACTGGATGTTAATTACAAAAAGGAATACAGGAATAACACCCTATTAAGAGCTCTGTTTGAAAATGTGTTTTGATGATTTTTATTTTGAAGCAATTTCATGCACTCTCTTATCACATCACACCACATCTTCACCAATGATTCAAGTCCTACCAACACACAAATACTGCATGACTTTCTTCCCATTATCAATATGAATGAAGTGCCCTACCAGAACGGGTCAGAAAAGCCATTGCCCTTTCCTTATGTAATTGTTTCTTGAAAAAAACACTTCTCTTGTGGTGTCTGCAAGGAAATGACCAGGTCAACATGCACTTCTTCAACCTTGCCAACTCTAACATAAAAAAATAACAGTGTGTACATTGGAAAACAATGCCAAATGCCTAGCACAGCTGAATGCTTTACTGCACACAATTCTCCCCTGGAGAACAAGTACAAGGCATTTGAAGGAGATGCTAGTAGTCCCATTTAATACAAAGGGGTAGGCAACTTTCCCTGTATGACACTCAAAGTCTTCAGATGGCTGAGTGACACTTACCCCCCACAGTTGAGAGGATAGAGAGCTCTGGGGATACTTCATGGATGGATACACAGCACCAGTTCACCAGCCAGCTTAGAAACCACAGTGAGAGACAGCTGTGGCAGAGCTAAGCTCTGGGGTGATCTGGTGTAGCCAGTCTTACCATCCGCTCCAGCCGCTTCCTTCTGCACATAGAGACCTCAAGTGCCTTGTGGTCCCAGCTTGAAAAGACACCGTCAAGCCCTCCAGACAAGCAGTAAGAGTCTTTATTTCACTGTGTATGAAAATACCTGTGGCCAGGAGCAATAGCTGGCTGTGTCTGTATTACTGCCAGGTGGTCTTACACTCTGATGATTTCAGCCTGAGAACCAATGAATAGAACAGAATAGGCTCTCACTGGCCTCATTTAATTATCTCATAAGGGAATTGCTCACGTGGATCAGAGGACATGAATTGGGGGGCATACAGACACCAGCTGAAATCCTGGTTTTTCACTTACTACTAACTGCGAAACTCTCACTGATAGAAATGGGGGCAAAATTTCATCCATTTAAACTAAAAGTGGAAATCCCTGTAGGAAAATGAAAAGCAGTTACATAGGGGTTTAGGAAGGACATTTGATGGTCAAGGTAAGCCAAATAACTTGTAATGTATAACATGATCCATTCAGTTAGCTGAGGCAATATATCTCACTTCATTCCTAAACAATTGCTGTGAGTGGGGGGTTTGGGGTTTTGGGGGTTCTGAGGGGGTTGATGGCGGGGGGGAGGGTTGCCTTTTTTTTTTTTATAATAAGTTGTAGGGTATTTACATCTGATAAGGGACTTTCACATTT
This sequence comes from Fulmarus glacialis, assembly GCF_000690835.1. Lineage (NCBI taxonomy): Eukaryota > Metazoa > Chordata > Aves > Procellariiformes > Procellariidae > Fulmarus > Fulmarus glacialis. Next base: position 19,945 of record NW_009229779.1, read on the forward strand.
TTTGTATAATATTCACACACTGAAATTCTGATTGGAGCCTACAGTAACTTTAATGTCATTTCAGCTGCATCAGATGATACAATTAACATGCTAGTCTTAGTGTGCATTCTTTTGTTTTGTGTTTCAACCATTCTTTATTTATCCTTCTGCCTCCTGGCAGAAGATGTTCTCTCTTTCTCCTCCATTCTGTGAAATATTTAGTGAATAAAGTTCTTGTTATTTCAAACTATTCTATAGCAGCAAGACTTAAATACTCACTGATGCCTTTGAAAGCTGTGTAAGGTACTGCCTGAAACAGGGATATCTAAAGTGTAATGTATTGAAGTGTGAGACCTCTCTGTGGATGTGGAATTCTGTTTCTTTATTTTTATATACGTTTTCTAAATTTAAAATTAACTCCATCTGACAGTCTTTGATTAAAATTTTGTGTATTGTCTGAAGATCTCCATTTATGGAAATGATCACTGAGAATATTTTTCTTCTTTTCCAATAATATAAATCAAGAGCAATTCTGAAGAAGTCTGCAACAGCTTTGCACATCAGGAACTCAACTGCTTTTTAGCTCATCTTGTCACTTACGGTGCCATTAAAAGCTGGGTGCAAATAACACCATATTGCCAAAATTTTGTTAGGCTACTGTGAATAACAACAAGATTAACTACAGGAAATTTAGGCCTAGAGTGGTTCCAGCAATGTAAGTGACCTGAGAATAGAAATTATGGCCAGTTTCTTGGGGTCAGTTTATAACAGCTGAGGATCAAGTTCTTACGTTTCTGAATAATGCTGAGGATCATTTCAACAGTATATTTCACTTGTTGACATAAGCTATGATGTTTTAATTCTTTGCTACAAATTTCCTCATTTTTGGTGTGAAGAACTTCAACAGATCCGTACTCTAGTTTCACCCGAGCAGAATTTCCTTGCTGAATTGTTTCTAATGAAACATACAGAACCAGTTCAATAAAAATGTTGTGATTAGCAAAACAAATCCATGGGTCAGTTCCACTGCAATCAATGAAACATTTCTGTCAACTCTGTATTCTAATTCTAGTGTTGGATTTCAGTGGACCAGAAAGCACGGCGATGAAATATAATGAGAAGATTACTTTAAAGAAAATAGGGACAGAAGATGGGGAAGAGTAGAGGAAAAGGACTGAGAAAATCGTTCCTTAAGAAAGAAATCATTCATCAGGGGCCTGATTCAAAGCCCATAAAAGCCAATGAAAAGCCCTGTAGTAACATATGGATTGGTTTCAGATTAATATTTGGTTTTGTCTCAAAAATACAAGAGTTGGAGCTCAGTGAATGTCCTTCTATTTCTGTTTCACAGACAAAATGTTTATTTCTTCACTTGGTATTGAAGATTTATCTGAGATCTACAGTATTACAGGTTATAAGATAATAAGACCTGATAATTGTTGACAGACAAAACCAGTGAGTTACAGATCTCCTTCCTGAGTAGAATAAATAAAGGGTTGCTTCCTTTGGTGACTAGAGCACTTGGTTCTGATTAGTTTATTCATCTTTCCTGAGCTTTTTTTATCCTTATGTCTTGTTTTCCAGCACACTTCTCTCCTCAAGCTTCAGTACGCCAGAGCTGAACTAGCCCAGCAGGCAGCCTTTTAGTTTCAACAGACATAGAAACAAGAAGGATGCACTGCAGCAGAAAATTAGGTGAGCTTTATTCACACCCCCTGTAATAAAATAGATTACCCGCCACAGGGACTAAAATGTGTGGACCAGACCTCCCAGAATGAAAACACATGCATCTCCAATAGGAACTAAATATTCTTTTCCAGGGAAACTCCCACTCTCCTAGTTCTTGTGTCAAAGATGATAAAATATATCACACAGATTTATTGAGACTAGCTCTACGCTTCTGCATGAGGAAGGGAAAAGGACACAAAAAGTCATGCCTCTCTGCACTTGCCTTGCAGCAGCATTACCATACTTACTTACAATTGTTAAGAGTGCAAAGACTGCTGGGAGCTAATGCTGGCATTAATTAGCCTCGTTAAACTGGGTCAGGAAAAGAAGAGGGTTATGACCACTTAACCTGACATCTTCTGATAAGAGATTTAGGGCCAAGCAAACCTTTTTTAATCTTTGCAGTTGCCTGGAAGTCAGTGAAAATATTGTTTAGTTTTTATTAAAGATTTAACATGAGCCTGACATGGGGTGCTATTATGGTACTGCATGTCTAGAAATACTGTATAGATTCAATAAGAGAAAGCCCTGGAAAATTAGTAAGTACAGTGAAGCTTCTGAAATAGTATCAATGGTTTGGTTCAGTTTAATTTTCTGTTTCTATACAGCAGGCATTTCAAGAAGTTATGCATGTATAGGGAGCTATTTTGGAAACCTGAAATAGTATATCAAATAACACACATTGAAAATGGATCCTAAAAAAAGAGTTTCCATTTTACTGTGGTATCGTACTCTTACAAAACTAATTCTCAACATTCCCCAAAGTTAATTGAACTTAAATGTTTACAGTTACATTTAATAAACAAAGTACCTTCATGCTTCATACTTTTTTTGAAAATGCTGGCCAACAAATTTCTCTCCCCAAACATAGGTTGGAGATTATATAATAGGAGGGCCTTTGTTATAAATCAGGTTAAGAAATATTTTTCTCATGGAACCGCAAGTTCAGAAACTATCTTTAGTTTCATATGGAAAATACCATAGAAAGTAAGAGTAATGATGATGGTGAAGAAGAGAAGGAAGAAAAGTTGAAATGCAATCTCAAAAGCTAGGTAGATTGCAGTGGAAGTTTAGCAACGCTATTTGAAATCATTTTTCCTCCTTTGAAGTCAGGAGTTTTGAGATGTTGTCATCTGCTGATTGTGAAATCTTATGTGATCATATTCTGATTAGTTCTTCCATTCCCCGTGGATCATTTCTCACATAACATTGTAACCTTTTCTGGGTTCATTCAGCAAACTATATATAGAGTTAAATGGTAAAGAAGAATGATTTGTACTCTCTATCTTTCATGATAATCCCTTGTGGAAGTGATGAATCTTACGAAAAAAGTTGCTTTTGTCTTCGGTGAAGTGGTTTTGTAGTTAAACAGAGGAATTCAATCCATAGAGTATCAATATAGCAGCTTTTACCAGTGCTGAAAACAGCGTTGCTATTTCTTTGCAATATTAAAAAAAGAAGTGTAATATTATATTATTTCATCTCTGTACAATCTCCCTCTGTCCTGAGATGGCATGTCCATGTCTCCTCTAGCACTTGTGGTCTGAGCACTGCAATGTTATGTTGTAAAAGAAGCCGTATTAGGATATTAGGAGAAACATTCATTTTCATATTCATAAAAAATCACTATTACATTCATTATTAATTCTTAAGTTGTAAAAGTAACTAAAGTTCCTTCATCACTACAGTGATAATGAGTCCTTTATGCTGGAAACTGCATGAACATCTATAAATTTTATAAAACTTCTACCATCTTCCGAATTTCAGTGCAGTCAACATAAGAGATAAAACCTCCATCACTAGACATTTCAGACAACCTGTAAGAGACAAGTTGCATCAGAAAGTTTAGGCACTATGAGGCTGTGGAAAATGCAAAATGGCAGTTGTTTCTTCTAAGATTTTCAGCTCATTTTCAAAAGAAGCTGTAGGAATATATCACTGATGAAGATGCAGCATTTCAATGAGTATGCAGGCTTAACCATTACATCTTTGTGATTCATCCATCACCATATGACATCTGACACCTTGATAAATCATCATTTTTTTCTAGCTTAGTTTATGCATTATTTTTCTGCAATGTAGCTGCTTATACTTTGTTACGGATGCTAATTTTCAAAGGTTTGCAAAAAGTGGATAATTTTCTGGAGGCCGAGTCAGAGAAGACAGTAGTAATGTGACATTTGTAGCATTTCACCTCAAAGCTAGCAATTTAACTTGGGATCAAATCAGAAGAAACTGAAGTTATGGCTATACGAAGTTTTTTGATCATCTACACAGAGTTAATTTATTGTCTCCATTCAGATCCCAGTGTCTCATGCAACAAAGAAACATATGCAACTTTCTCATCCAATTGCTGGCATAATTTCAGGGAAAGAATATTCCTTTCATAGGCATAAGGGTTTCTGCAAGTCAGAACAAGTGTAATAGAGAAAAACTGAAGGCATTTTATTTTCCCCAAAATTCACAGACAATATATTCTGTATGTTTAGTTTGTATCACGGTCCATGCTTTATTTGTGGGTATGTTCATAATCATAGCAATGACTGTATCTAAAACCCTAGGTGTGTATGACCCCTGATCTCAAAAAGCTGTAATATTTAGGATTTTTATATACAAGTGAAGTAATTAAAAACAAGACATCCGTGATGGAAGATCTACAAGGATAAAACTGATATCATACTTGTGCAGAAGCCATGTGTGGGTGGGTTCAAAATATTGATACATAGCATAGGAATAAGTTCTAAGGTATCGTAAAACCCCACATGCTGCTTGATTCAACCAATGCTATTTGGTTTTTTTTCTGGTGGGAATCAGAAAAGAAATAAAACCTGAAGACAAGAAAATAGGAGTGTCCATTTGGTCAGGGAAGGCATGCCATGGTTATCAGTGCAAAGGAAAATTCCACCAGCATAAAACTAGACAGACAGGAGTTATGCTGCATCTTGAAACTAAAAGTGGAGGAAATCCATTACATGCTCAAGGCTACAGGGAAAAAGCTGATCTGAGCAGTTAGGTTTTGTGTATGGCAGTAAAATGGGTTTCAAGGAACACAAAGAGAGGATGCAATAATGAAAGCAGGAACAGATTAGTAAGAGCTAGTGCTGGTTGGTTGGATGGGCATTTTTCATGATGCTGCAGAAGGAAAAGTAACACAAAAGTAGAAAAAGCATGGGTATTAACTAAAAATAACGGAGGGCCTGTCATGCTGTCACTCTTAAAGTATTTACACGTGAAAACAACTTATATACAAAGTATGCTATGCTGGGATTTCCAAGCATATGCCATATAATCTTTTCATAAAACTGCTCTGGTTTACCAGTGTGGAGAGACTAACAGAAAGAGCTTGCAATGCTTACAGAGAATAAGCTTTGTTTCACAATGGAGAGTATACCCAAACAACAGTAAATATGTATTTAGTCATTCGGATGCACTTTAAAATACACTGAAGAGTTCCCACACATACTGTGGCTTGGTTTTAAACCTCGCTATCATAAAAATCAATGCATTTCAGGAATTGCCTGTAGGTTCACACCACCCTAGTAGCAGCATATGTTTTCATTACACCAGTCTAACATAATCACTGCTATAATACCTATTCTCAAAATAATTCTCCTTCCCCATCTCACTTTTCCCCTACAGGTTAAAACTAGTAGCAAATCTCAGTCTCTACCTACAGAGAAGGAAATATTTCGAAGGATGATGGCTCTCTTAAGCAAAGGGGTAAGAATAAAGAAGAAGCTGCAAGTGAGCTGACAGAATCAAGCGAGTACATGATGCTTGATCAATGCTTGCCATTGTCAGAGACATTCTTTAGGGAAATTTTCCATTGCAGATGTCATACACTAAATGAAGTGGAACGGAATTAATACAGAACCTGCAAGACTAACAATTAAATTTTCAGGGCTGCAATTCTTTGTTGCTTTTCCCCTTCTACAACTGCTCTTTAAATTGACTACATTTAGGGATGAATTGATATACCCTAGCTTTAAGCCTTTGATATTTAAACTGCTTATGATCTCAAACACACATCACAACATTGATTTGTTTTTAATCAAAAACCAACTTGCAATGTATTCATATAGAACATCAATATCAATGTATAATAAAAAGTGTTGAAATATTTTTGTAACCAACCAGTATGGCAGCATTACAAAGTTGATTTAGTCCTTCTCTGTAGTCTTTTTTTGACCCAATACAGGTGGGAGAGAACAACGATGATGTAGAAACACTACAGATTTTGTGTGAAGAAAAGTGAATTGTGTAGGGTTTTTTTTACAGCTACCCAAAAACAGATATAAGAAATCCCTCAGATAAAATGCCATAGAAATTTAACAGCTCAATCAATATCAGTTGAGGATCTGTAACAAGGAATAATTCCAAGCAGTACATGTAAGTAATAAAGGTGATAGGATTTTCTTGCTTTAGAGTATTTTATCAAATGTATCATCTTGGCCATGATCCCTTGCTGCTGTTGTTGTTACCTCCCTTGTTGCACATGGAAACAAAAGAGATTATGATAAAATACTGGAGAACAAAAGGGTGTTCGTTATATACTCATTCACACAAGGAGGTGGGCATTGTCTTTTGTGTGTGGAATTAAAATACTTGGCAATCATTTCCACATTCACGCTGCACTGAGCCCTTTTTTTTCTTTTCCTTTTTTCCCTTCCCTTTTTTAACAGGATATTTTATTCGTTTCTAATTCCGCTTAGGACCCACTTTAGTAATACTTTCTGCCTTAGATTAATTACCCTGATCTAATTCATTTAGTGGAGGACAGCTGTGGTACGTGGGTTGCCCACTGATGTATTGTGTTAAATGACGCCCATCTGTCATTGCAGCATATCAGCATGGATTCAGTGTCATCCACTTCATTGGCTCTGCTGAGATGTGAAGTACAGCTACAATGTTTACCACTGTTGTTAATTTAATATCTACACCTTTAATAACCTGACTGCTGTCATTTGCTGAACAATGATACATGATGGCCAGTGAACAGCCAGATAGAAGGCATTAACTTGACAGCGTAGTAGACCATTTGGTACAGTTAATTAGAACACTTCTGGGCAAACTTACTGTTGAGGGTCTTGTAGGGCATTCCCATGCAAGTATGCCTTATTGAAAATAAAGGTAAAAAAAAATCCCTGTTAACAGTGATTCTGACAAGTATGATCATTAACCCATTCTGTTGACTCAGAAGTGGTAATTTTTTATAGTAGCCATTTTCTCTTACTTACCACTGATTGGTCTCCCGCTCTTTCCTCTAGCATGCTTCCTGACTCCCCTCATTTCTTTTCCCCTTTCTGTCTCTGAAAAAGAAAAAGGGTGGAGGTAGCATACCCAAACACACACTGTCATTTCAGTCCAGTGGTTTATAGGCATGTATCCAAAATCAGTGTGGGTTTCTCATTGCTCAAATGCCAGGTCCAGTCATGGACACTTTAATGAATGTGAAGAAGTAACCCATTCAAAAAACTCTTTGAAAACAAACCCTGTTGTTTTCCTTCTGAATGAAAAGGCAATAACAAGAAAAAAGTTTATAAATTCTTATCACAAAAGTTCTCTTACATGGTAGATGAAAATATGGAAATTAATGTTCATATATTCTGTAGAGTGATTTTTTTTAAAAACCATAATATTTTATCTGTAGGCTTACAGGAAAACTTAATTGAACAGAAAAACAAATACATATGGAAAAAAGTACTGTGTGCTCTTAACCCACTTACACATATCTCTGCAGGCAGAAATAGACACACAGACACCACCACACTGTGGTTATCTTTTTCAGGGAGCTGGGGAAACCCGAATGATTACCTGCAGGTAGTGTGTGATTAGTGTTTTAAGACTCTTGGCTGTGTGCCTCAAGCAGATATTCAGCTTTGGAGCAAGACTACCATCTGTTATGCAACCTTGAAAAACCTCAAGACTCACACAAAATAATTTGGAATATTATTCTGAGAAGAACCTTGCTTCTTTCTTTCAGGAGGGCCTAAACAGGAAGGGTGCCTCAGTGGTCACAGGATGGAAGAAATAGTTCTTCCGCAGATTTTCTATTCAATTTTAGATTGCCCAAGAGTAGAAGGATTTGCTAGGGTATTTAGGGGTTAAATGCCATTGAGGATCTGGGACTTCACGTTTGTTTGCCTCAGTTTTTTAGTTGTAAAATGCGGACTTTTCTATCTCTACTAGCATGGCACTAAATACCTTCAAGACCTTCATGTACGACACTGATGGACAACACACTGATTTGGGCCTGAGAGCTAGTTGCTAAAGGTCCATGTTAGATGAGATGATGCACCTGCCCCAGGCTGGCTTGGTTAAGATAAGTCTGGAAGTTTCTGTAGACAAATATTAAGAATAATCCATTGTAGTCAACATTGAAGAAGAAGCGATATGACTACAATAAAATTTAGCTACTTTTGACTACTTAGGCTGAATGACCCCTTTACAGCTGGATTAGGGTGCTCTTAGGAATGAATCAGAAACAAAGATAAAAATCGCGTCTGCAGGATGAAGACTTGCAGCAAGAAGCCTGAGGTTATAGCAACAATAGAGGCTTAGAAAGCTCTGTAAAGAATAGCTTCATACCATTCATGAAAGAAAGATACGTCTCCCTATTTCCCCATACTTAAATAAAGTAAGCTCAATATTTTCCTGTGGAGATTGCTTTCCCAGAACTCGCAAGAGTTTCTTTAACACGTTTCTGAAAAATAGTGATGTAATAATAGTAATGGACTAGGATTCACGATACTGACAACAGGAGATATGATATATTTTGAAAAGTATATGCATTACCACACTTTTTATGGAACACCTCACACCATAGTTCAAGCTTCAGAGCTAAGGGTTAATTAACAGCAAAACTCTCATTTTGATTACCCAAAATACCATCCATCTACTCTTGTATTGAGAAATATCCTTTAAGAAATCAACGTCAATGTCCTGGTTTCGGCTGGGATAGAGTTAAATTTCTTCCTAGTGCTGTGTTTTGGATTTAGTATGAGAAGAATGTTGATAACACACTGATGTTTTCAGTTGTTGCTAAGTATCCTGCTAGTCAAGGACATTCAGCTGAAGAAAAAACCAAACCAA
>NW_009229780.1:0-1121 GCF_000690835.1 Fulmarus glacialis
ATTCTATGATTCTATGATTCTATGATTGGTTTAATTTGTGAGAATAACGACAAAACAGAAGAAAAAGTATAGGAGCTAGATCAAAGAAAGGAGCTGAAGAAATCTTTTCAAAGCTTTGTTGCTCAAAGATACTACCCAACCACTACCTATCCCTCCAGGAGACTACCTTTCCATCCAAAAAAGTTCCCTAGGCACTTATGTTTCTCCCAGCACAAGTACACAGGGTCTTCGGAGTCCTTTTATTGAGCCCTGGTCGGGAAAGCAAACACTGTTCTCCCTCATTTGCCTGTGGACAAACTAGGAAGAGTTCCTACATCACCACTGGTGTTTCTCCCCTGGACCCTGCTCCAGCATGGATTTATCCATGGACCACAGTCTCTTAGGAGTGTGTTCCAGTGTGGCATTATCTGTGAGCCAGAGTCTCTTCAGGGGTGTAACTGCTGTGCCATGGATTTATCCACAGCCAAAGATGCTTTGAAGTGTTCCAGCATGGCCTCACACATAGCCACTGATGCTTCAAGGTGTACCCGCTGCGGAATGGATTTATCCATGGACACAGATGCTTTGATGCATACCTTCTCCAGCGTGGACATATTGTTGGGCCACAATCCCTTCAGAGATATATCTGCTGCAGCACAGATATAACTATATCCACAGACACTTCAAGATGTACCTGCTCTGGCGTGGACTTATCCACAACCACAGATGCTTCAGGGTGTCCTGCTCCCACGTGCACTTGTTCCACAGGTCACAGTTCCTTCAACTCAACAAAGAAGTTCCAGCCTGTCCAGCAGAGCAGCACAGAAACAGCAGCGATGCCCTGGCCATCTGCCAGCCCAGGCGCATGGTTACTGTTGTTATCAGAATGTTCCCAGGCACAGCACAGTAAGGTGATCAGCAGCACAGCAGTACAGCAAGCAGCGAAAGCAAAAAGCAGCCACCAGCGAGCACTAGACTCTAATATACAGTAAGGCAAGCAAGCCCCATGGCAAGCACAGGAGTCTGCCAGTTAATAGCTAAACAGCAATAACAGCTGTAAATTCGATCTAGCACATTCCAATCCAATCTGCTGTTATCTCGAACCCTTTGAGACCCACATTGGGCACCACAAAGGACTGTGG
>NW_009229781.1:0-7512 GCF_000690835.1 Fulmarus glacialis
CTATGATTCTATGATTCTATGATTCAAGGAGATAATGATTCATATCCCCTAAACATGGAGGAATTTGGGGGCAGCCCATTGAATGATGGGCTGTCATCGTTCATACCTAACATATGTGGGCAACTGCTGGGCGAGGGTCTAATGATGAAGACCTGTATGGTGAAAACACAAAGCTCCATCTCTTGCACTCAATATACTGTGTCTTATCCCATTTAGCTCACTGGCTGAGCAAAGCAAGAGCACATGTAAAACCACAGACACCCAGATCCACCCCAGCTCATGCAGAGATCACATCTGAATAACAAACATCAGAGATGCTTCTGCTTTCCTCAAAAGGGGAAGCATTATGGCATATGGGGTAATCATTCTGCTCACTTCTAAGCTCCTGAACTGCCAGGAACAACACACGATAAACTCTGACACTTCCGATAAACCAGAGCATTAATAATAGGCAAGGACCAAGCAAACTACCTTCAGATTAAAATACTGAAGGCTCCCAGTGGATGCGTTGATGAAGACCTTGCTGAAATACGTATGACAAGACATAACTTCCTGCTCAGCAAAAGTTAATATCAAAGTAATTAAAGATGCACTTCATATTCTCCACTGCCTGCCTCATACGCTAAATCACTTTAAAGGTCTTTATTTGCAAATCTCATGACTGGCCTGATAAATTTATCCTGTCCCTTTCCTTTCCACAGGGAGCTGCACCAGGCTTGAATGTTCAGCTTTGGCAGAGAGGTGCCAGCTCAGGGTTGGTGGCTGCTGAAGAGCCTCTTCTGAACAACAAAAATCTCTCCTAGGAAACTATGTCACTTATTGTTGGGAGGATGTTGAACTGCTGATTGAAAAGAAAGTCTTCATACTTCCAGAGCTATTTCTGAAATAAGAGGACAAAGAAAAAAAGAGTGCATCAACAAAGGGTGAATTTTTCACCTTCATACTTTTTTTTTCCTCTTACTTTTCAAAACTCAGCATTTTTCCTTGATCTATAGATTAAAAGTCAAAAACTGGGGGCAGGGTGAATGAACTTTTCATATGTGCATCTCAGAATGCTTATAGTCTTCCACAAATACTTTTTTAAAGTAAGGAGGATGCTAAGAAGAGTGACAACTTGTTACCTCTATTCAAAACAAGAGCGAAAACAATAGTTACAATACTTTATGCATGCTGTGTATCTGCAAAGCACTGCAAAATAATTCATCATTATTACTCTTATTGCCTCAACAGTAGTAATAAATAACTTGTATTGTCATTGTTTTAGCAAGTGCAGGGGCTTTACTCCTAGATTTCACTGACTTCTGCGTAATTTAAATTAAATGTTAATTTAGGTATTACAGAAAGTACAGAAGGTACTGAGTACAATATTAAATTCTTGTGAAGAAAAAATCTGTCTTCTTCTTCCAGATACATTACCCAATTGTCCCTTGTGTAAACTGTATAAGGCACGAACACAAAAATTATGGAGCAGGACACATTTAGATGAATTACTGTTTGGAAACCTTCTTCCAACTTAGATTCAGATGGTTTAGAAGTGAATACAACAGTCATAAGATTCCAAAGGGAAGTGAGAATGATGGAAGGTTTGAAACGAATTCATTTTAGCTTCATTATACAACCCTCAGACAGTTTCTGAAGAAAAACAAATCAATCAGCAAGCTGGAAGAGTAGGGAAATTATTATTTTTTAGGAGGAAGGAAAAGACATAGGGAAGAGAATGAAGGTAAAACTGAAAGTAAAAGACATTCCAAATATATTTTGAAGAATATATTTCAAAGTTGCCTTAGCAGATTTTTCAAAGATGAGGTAGAGAGAGAGAGCTGAAACATTGCAAATGGAAATGTAGGTATTTACAGTGCTACAAATAAACAATTAAGAGATGTTGCTAAAGGTTATTGGAAATTACTAATATTTCAACTGAGGGGGGGGAAATAGAAAAAATAATTTACAGAATGCTTTCGCCAGTTTCTCTAATGCCCAAATCCTGATAGCTCAGGCAATAGCGTCAGTATCTGTTGCACCATTAATGAAACAGCCTAAACACCAAAACTGAGAAAGTTTAGCTAGGAAAATTATTCTACTTTGTGACTCAGTAGTAGACACCTCAAAGCATCAGTGCACAAGCCAAAATGAGATGTGGCAATGTTTGCCAGCACCCATTTGTTCCATCTAAATCTAAATTTCCTTCTAATGACTGCAATTTCACTCCTTCCACTCAGCAGCTCACTTTTTCATGTGGTGTGGGGGTTTATACAGTTAGCAGGAGTGAGAAACTCCTGTCACTTCTCATGGAGTTGTTCCTTCTTTCCTCTGTCTGCTGTTGATACCTTTCTTATTTCCTTGCTTAACTATTTTGTAGATGCTTTATTCTCCATATTCTTGTACAGGACTGTGAGAAATGTCACATTTCTGTTTCTAGAATGGAAGCAAGACATTTCAGAAGCTTAGAAGTGCTTTATCCTAAAAAATTGTAACCCCATTAAGTCTCCAGGACTTTGTAACAGTCCTGCTATTATTTCACAGAGGTCCACAGGTGTGGATTTACAGTGGGAGGGGAATTAAAAGGGACTCTCGTGCTCTGCATCACATTGTGTAGGTACAGCAGCTCACCTGTCCACCTCTACTACAAAGCATTTGAATCCAGCCCTATGGACTTTTCAGTTGCTATGGTCTTGGTAGGCTATGCCCACACTCAGATGAATCCTGCTTGCACTCCAAGCTCTCTAGAAGCCATACAGCTACGTTTAGCAAAGGCACACAGCCCAAACTAGTAGGACCTACTGAGATACTCTGCCTTTCAAACTGGGCTTAGGACCATGCTAATCCAGCAACATGACTTGTGGGCATGTTGGCCAACTGACATGTGCAGGCAAGGGATCATGCAAAAACAATGTAGCCTAGAAGCGTTGTAGGCTAATCGTATTTAGTGCACATTCTGGCCTATCACGAAGAGCTTGTAATTAGGTCACTGGCACTTAAAAACAATCGGCCGGTAATACCAGCCTTGGGGAAGTCAAAGTCATGAGCCATTTCCTACAAAGTTGGGAGCTCAGTTTGAGAAGCATGAGATTTTCCGAAAAATAACGAGCCTCTGGTTTCCAACCTTTTCATTAACTCCCAGGCTTTGTTATTGAGCACATTCATATGATTGTAAACCTCCTGGGACTTTATTGCTGTTGCTTCTTAACATCTCAGCCCTGGGACATGGCTGTAAGAGGTGGCAGATATTTTATTTTCTCGATTGAAGGTTCTTCTGTGCTATCCTTTATACCAGCACTGGGCTTGATCAGTTCACTAGGTGTGATTTGACTTCTACAAAGGGTGAGATTCAGCCACCCAACTTTGTGAGAGTTAGACCCTCTGAAGGGAGAGTCAGCTTTCAAATGGATGTCACCACTGCTGACTGGGAAGGTCCCCAAGGAGGACCAGTCTCCTGAGTTAGCCCTCAGTAAGGTGCTTCAGGCTCAGCAGGATGGGCCTGGGCTTCCATGTTTGCAAATGTGTTTAAAAAGAGGAGAGACTCTTGCCAGCTCTCCCAAAATGACAGGCTTCACATGAAAACAAATCCTGAAGTCCTTCCATAAGTCACTCATCAAAACATGCTATTGAACACATGCTCGTGTCATTTCCTTAACATCAAACACAACATGATGTCCCACTGAAGAAGGCATTGCCAATACATCTACTTAACATGAAGTACACATTTCAGTACTCTCCTGAGTAGGGATATGTTTCTGCACATGCTGAAGAGTTTTCCTTAGTGCAAGTGCAAGCAAGAACTTCAAGGCAGTCTCACAGAGCCTGCTGCACAGATTACATGGTTTTCTATGAGATCACAGGATTTCCCAATCAGCAGAAGCTGGAAAATTTATAGTAAACTTGTGTGTCCTCACAATCTAAATGCAAATCTGCACTAAAAATATTTGTCTGAAATCAAAGCATCAAGGAGTACAGACAGTATAGATGATTCTAAGCTTCTCCTTGGAAAAGCATTTTTATCTGATGCTTTACCTGGTGATTTTGACACTGTCAAAACCAAACATTTACTGGAGTTCAGTTACAGATGGATTCTCTACCTGTTCCAGAAGTTGGAATTAGCATATAACTGTCGTTGTTCAACATAAACCCATAAAAATCTGCATTAAAGTAAGAAGCAATCTTTTTCCAGTATGCCTTCAGGTCTTACTTTGTTTTGCTGTACTGTCTGAGCTCTCTTGTATTCATTATTTCTATAACACGTATTCACACAGCAGCTTGTCCATCAAATTAACTCACAATACAGAAAAAAGTAAATAATCAAGTGATAATTTTCTATGCCTAAAAAACACCCTGTCAAGGACCCAAGCCAAAGTCTCAGTATTGGCAGAGGGAGTCTTTCTACTTTTATTGGTGGACATTAAACTGAACTCTTAGTTTATTGGTCTGGAGAGAGACCTATGGCCAGTGTGAAAAAGTACAGGTCTAGCCCTGAAAATGACTTTATTTTAAGACATGTTCACATATAAAATTTACACAAACTTTTCATTCAGAAATGGTCTGTTGATCAAAACATACCAAGCCAACGTTCAGCCGCTCAGTCCTAGTCCTGTATAGCAGAAAAGCACAAGTTTTCACCAACAGATCGTAGGATTACAGCCTTGGTACAGAAGGCACCCTACGATGACAAGGATCAAAGGGAATACCCATTGACTTGGCTGGCTAAATCTCCTCCTACCCTCAAACGAAATACAGTACAAGCTGAAACAGGACAAGTTCATATTCTCTGCACATAAATCCAGGACACATGCTAAGAGATTTTAAGGCCATTCACAGGCTATCTCAAAGAAAAGGAGTTGTAAGAGAACTCTTTTCTATTCACTTTTACCTTGCAGACAATGATGTTAAGACATCTCAGATTTATAAGCTTGCAACTCTTCAGCCTCAAAACTGATTTCCGCTGCTGCCTGCCAACAACATTCACAAGTAATCTCTGACCCAACAAGTAAAGCAGTTATACCCCAAGGTACTGAACTTTGGCTTGATCTCAAGGTTAATGAGCCCAAGTTCTGGTGTCATTTGGGCAAGAGTTTGTCCCACTCCCAGACAGCAGAAAAAAACACTGCATCAGGCTTAACACAAGGCAGGACTGGAATTTCAGGTAAGTCATTATCATCAAATACTAGCCTCTGGTTTTGACAACTTTAAAACCAACTGTCTGCCACTATTACCTGTGGATTACTACTTTCTATCCTGATTATTAGGTACCTGGGGTATCCCTAAGTACCTGGCACTACCTTTCTGGTGAGGAAGCCTCACCAAAGGAAATGAAAACTGTTCTACATTTTCACAGATGCAAAAGGTAGGAGGTGATGCAGTTCAGCACAGGGTGTAAAAGCATACCAAGTAAAGAATATATTTCTCCTTGCATGCATACCTGCTAGCAACTGGCTATGTCAGTTTGCTGATGGAACTTTTTTTTCTGTTTCTGATTATCTTTAGCTGAGGAGATTCGCAAGGATTACTTTCTGTGATAAAAAATTGCTTCCTTTTACACAGCCCAGTTCTAGTCACTTCATTTAAAACCCAAGCAAGAAAACTGTCCCAGTTAAAAAATAAAATCTGCATAGTCAAAAGCAATTGCTCTTTTAGAGATCGTGCCATTTTTGAGACGGGCAGACAAGAACAGTGCACACTGATGTCTTTGTGCAGCCATCTGTTCCAAACAGCAGGTCTATTGTGACATTATGCACCAAGGTCTTCACCTGCAGGCACCTTCTCCTGCTCAGTCCATCAGTCCTTGTGTGATAAGAAGGCTGTTAACAGATCTTTAAAAATCTTCTTCTCAACAGAGTATCCCCATGAGGTAATGCTAATCAACAAAATCATTCATAAACAGGGCTGGGTGATGCTCTGTAAGTCATGTTACTCAACACCTTCCTCCGATCCCCACATAGGTATAATTAATCACCAGGAAAACCTCTCTAACAGGCACTGGCCTGAACTATCTGTAATACTGTCCAAAGACAATGATCCAACAAATTCCCAAAGTGGTCTTTTCCAGTTCACATCTGAACCTCTTTTTTGCTAGTTAAGCTGATTAGTTCCTATCCTACCACTCAGTTACAGAGAAGAATGATCACCACTCTAGTTGTATCAATCAGTTGAAACATTGGAAATGATTGTCATGTCTGCTCGCTGACCTTCTTTTCTAGAAAAAGGACAATTCCTTCTGGCTTTTCTTATACAATCCAAAGTTTTTATCGTTCTTGTTTCTATTTTCTGAATGTCTCCTACGTATTCTCATTCTACTTTGCAGATTGGTACCAGTACTCCAACTGAGGTCTCACCAGCACTGTGGAGAAACATACATTTATTTCCATGTGCTTTACACATTACACTTTTCTTAATACATCTCCAGAAAGGATCCAGCTTGTACTCCACTTCAACTCTCACACGCTTTTTCACAGTACAGCTGCACAGGCAGACATTTCTCATTTCATAGCTGCCTTTTACATTTTCCTTTCCTAGCCACAGTTCTTTGCTCTTGCCTTGGTTGAACTCCATCTTGTTGATTTTGGATCATTTCTCCAATATATCTAGATTATTTTGAATTAAAATCCTGCCCGCCAAAGTGCTTTCAATTCTTACCAATTTTGTTTCATTTGAAAAGATTATAAGCATTTGTCATATTCCATCCTCTAAGTCATTAATGTCTATACTGAGTAAAACAGACAGACCTCTGCAGGACTCCACTTAAAACGTGCTGCTAATTTAAGATGGAATCATTCTTAACAGTTTCTAGAGCAATTTTAATGTAATTATTCACCCAATTCATCATCGTTTCATCTGGATCATATTTCCCTAACTTGCTTATGCAAGACAGTGCCAAAAGTCATGCTCAGGTCAAGATATATCACACCTTTTACTTCCCCTTAATCAGCCAAATAGATGTTTTAACATGACTTGTTCTTGACTAATCCATAATAGCTGGCATATATCACCAAATTATTCTCTCTTTGCTCACTAGGTCCTCCTTTTTCTTCTTCTTAGAGATTTGTGCAATATCCTTCACCTGCCCTCTGGACCCCCCTTTGCCAGGATCTCTGGGAGGTGCTTGCAGGTGGGTCAGAGACTGCTGCAGTTCCTCCCTAAGTACCCATGGGTAGTCTCCTTTGGGACCAACCAGCCTCCAATTTACTTGAATATAAATATTCTTTACCATGACCTTTTCTTTTTCTGGTGTAAACTTGTATCCCTATGTTACAACTCATTACATATCCACCCACAGTTAACCTTTTAGGAAAAACTAAAGCAAAAAAAAAAAGAACTGAAGGCATTACCCTGCCCTATGTCACCTGCTATGCTTGTATCTTTCCTTCTTCTGCCTTCATTACAGCCTTTTCTTGATGCCTTTCACAAGCCTTACCAGTTAGAAAACATTTTGTGCAACGGCCTTTTTGTCCTTCCCCCTGTGTACTTTACGTGAGTCCAATACCTAAGCAAGGAATATCATAGAATCATAGAATCACTGAG
>NW_009229782.1:0-4189 GCF_000690835.1 Fulmarus glacialis
GCCCTGGCGGCCACGGGGCTCCCCCGGCCGGGAGCAGCGCACCGGCCGCCGGCCTGGGAGGCTCTTCCCCAGGAACTTTCGGTGCCGCGCGGAACCGCCACGTTTTCTTTGCAAGGGGTGTTTGCAGAGCAGGGTTTTATGTTTGCTTTTCTTTTCTGGGATGCGCCCACCCGTTGCTATGTAATGGAGAATTGCTGCCAAATGAAAAGTGTAATGAATTGCAGCCATGGGACGTTGTGCTGGTGCTGAAATGGTTAAATTTTTCGTGGTACCTTTTTTCCCAGGACCATTAAAAATGTTCTTGTTTAACAAACCACCACATCCACCACCTGCTTTTCTATAGAAAGTGTTACAAAATAAAGCCCCTTGAATCCAACCTTAATGAAATAAGCAGATAATCTTTCTAAAGAGAGACTATCAAACTTCCTTAATGAGTAGTTCCACTTTATTACTGAAATACAGGCCTGGAAGCTACCGTTTTGTGTTCAGCTAACATTCCAGATATTACTGTATGAGCCTTTAAATAACTTTTTTAGTAATCTCATCTTTCTAGTATTTCACTGAAATTTTGTGTTAAATTCTTCTAGGAGAAAGGGCCGAAGCCAGATTTATAAGCATTTCAAAAGACCTGACAAAAGTTGCTTCAAGTTACAGCCTTAAATCATGCATTGAAATGTCAGTACTTAAATGCTGTGTGTAAAGTTATAAATAGCTTTATAGATAAAAATATACTGAACAGATTTAAATTAGAAATGTTACTTTTTATTTAATCAACTAGAAGTATGAAGTTAAATGTGCAGCTTTGAAGAAGGAATCTTCAAAGTGTACCAGACCTAAATACAGCTTTTGCTGTTTGAAAGAAGGTATTGCAGCAAATTATTTCACCTTTTTTTTTTTTTTTGGACATCACAGATTAACATATATACCATTTGAAAGACTTACAGAAACTTATAATAATATGCTAAGAAAGAAGCTTATAGCTATAATTGAAATATAAGACATATATAGAAATGTATGTTTGGAGGTAACAGAACATCAGTAATATAACCTCCAATATGTACTGTAAAATATATAAGAGTTGGTTTATTAGGCTGTGATTAACCACTTCCGGAGACGGGGTTACAATTAGCTGAAAATAATTGCGGTGCTACTAGAACTGATGTCTTTTTGTATAGAAGTGTCACTGGGGTATAATGACATGAAGATTTTAGTAAGCCATTACCATAAAGTGAATTAGTCTGATTTTGTGTGAGGTAATTGCAGAGTCTTCTGTATTCCTGGTTGTCATTTGTTTATAGAATTACTGCTTTATCACCTAAAGGACATATTTTTTTCTTTCAAACTCAAAAAGACCATTGCTTTTGCAGTGCAACTCCCGGTAAGGTATAGACTAGTCTTGTCTAAATCAGTTTGGAAAAGTATTGAGATGTTGGTGTGTATTTGTTTGCTTTAAGCTCATTGTAATAGCCAGCATATGGGAAATGTCCTTCTTACGACAAAGGAGATGAAGGGAGCATGCATCTTAATGACTGATTAGTAACACTTTAGAGCACTAAGAAAAACAATACACTTTGATTTAAGCAATGAAATTGTTAAGATTAATGTATATCTGCTTCTATGTGGATGGTACATAATCATTTAATCATCTATTTACACACAACTGCATAGTTGTGGCAGATTTTTGTTTTTAATAATATGAAGAAAAAATATTAATTTGTGCAAAAATTGTGTTCTTTTTATTGCTTTTTTAATTTAGACCTTGTTCTTTGGTTTTATATTCCCCCTTATTATATTTAACAAACAGTGGAAATTCTTTTTTGTTTTCTTTTTTAGTAATATTGCTGGACTCTAAAGCACAACAGACAGAGTTGGAATGGATTTCTTCTCCTCCCAATGGGGTAAGTACTCCAGGCAAAAATTAAGTTCCTAAAGATGAGTAGTTATTTTACCAAAGCAATTGAAAGACTTGCTTTAAACTAGCTCCCCCTCACATTTGTCTCAGTAATCGTACCAAGTGTTTACGGCTTTTTCATTTTTAGAATGGAAAGAAGCGTACCTCAGGTTACGGTGTACAAATGCACAAGCTAATTAAAAGTAAGAGTCTCTTTAGAAACTCACCTAAATGTTCTCGGTAGCTTTATGTTCTGTAGTGTAATACTTTGTGCTGTACCAGAAAGCTCTGTATATTTATAACACAGTATTTTAAAGCACTTTTTCTTTCTTCCTTTAGAAACAGCAGATTTACTTCTGTGTGGAAACTTTCTAAAAATATGTTTTTAATTTTCTGTATAATGGGTGATCATAAATTTGTTTACGATGTTTTCTTTGTAATTGAATAGCACAGATTGAAGTGCTCTAAAATAAAAACATTTATACTGCAGATGTGTTTGAACTGACATTCCAAACTTGAAACATCCCCAAGTCTTGAGGAGCTTGATATCTGGAACTAGGCATGAATTCTGTGGTTAAGGCCACCTCCAGCTTGCTTACAAATTAATCTCATTGTACTCCATGAAATGTACCATTTTAAAGTACATCATTATAAAAAATGAGAAGTTTAGAAACATCGGTGTTATTGTCTTATTTATTATATACGTAAAGTTGAGAAATGCTGCTTTCAGACTGAATTAAAAGTGATATAAACCCCCTGCTTCCTCAAGCCTTGAAGAAGAGCATTTTCAGAAAGATATAACAGGTATATTGTCCTACCTTAGCTCAGTCCTACCTTGACTCCGTCTGACAAATCACGAATTATATGGACAGTTCTTACTCATGGAAGCAGTCTTGCGGAATCCATTGCGACTCCTTGCATGAACAAGGACTTGGGGGATCAGGCCCTTAATCTTCAGCGCATTAAGAAATCTGGAGTCAGAAGAGCGTGAAGTGTGAGCGGGGATATAAAAGTGTAACAAATCCTTTAAATAAGAAGAATGAAAATCTGAAAGTATCTTTCTTTAAAAGCAAGATCGTAAAATCAATACAAGCATAAACTGGAAACGAATCTAAGGACTTCAGAAAGAATGTAATGCGAGCTCAACGCGTATGATGGCTAATAACCTCGGCATTAGCGTTTTGCACTGATTGAAGCCTTTACCAGAGGTGTTTGAAAGATTAGCTTGGTTGCAATTATATTAGGCTAACCTGTAGATAATGAAAGACATGTCAACACATGTTACACATGTCAGCATACTTAAAGATGAAAGTAGAGTCAAATTCAACAAATAGTAAAAGGCGACTTTTAGAGGTAGAAGCCAATTTCAATCAGGAATTAAAAGTGAATCAAAACTAATGACTGGATTCATATGCATGAGAACGTTCAGAAATAGTTGCCTGTATATTAACATAAAAGTACCATTTAAATAATGTAATTTTGAAGATAAATGTTTTTCTAGTTTTAATTACTGAATTTTCTACTATGCAATAAAGACTTTATGGGAACAAACACAGAAAAACAACTTCTTAAGAGAAACTACTGCATCATCACAGTACGGGATATATCAGCCAGACACTCGTTAAATGCCTCATTCAACTGCAAATGTTACATCTAACAATGATCTCAAACATTGTTAAGATAACTAAGAAGTTAAAATACCATATATTGAAACCAATAGAACAGGACACATTCAAATAGAATTGCACGTGTATCACCATATGTTGCAGCAGGACAAAGAAAAGTTGAATTTTCTTGCTGTAAAAGCTATCACGGAACTGATCACTTTAGAAAGACTTGAATGAAACACGACCTCAGATGGCATAGGTGAAAACATATCCTGAAGTACTGATGTATTTTTTTTTCCCCGCAGAGAAGCAGGTACACCTCCAACGGACTGCTTGAAATAATAGCTCTGTGATTACAGATTTGAATCATAAGTCATATTTCCTTAATTTTTTAGGAAAATCATATTCCATGGCTTTTGGAAAATATGGGAAGCTAGACTTCAGCGTTTAATACTAGGGATAACATTAAGTAGGACTTCTTATCTGAATTTAGTGTTTTGTATTGTTTTCCTTGACTGTAGCATAAGAATCTCTCTAATAATAGCTAGCTTCATGTAGTGGGTTTTTTACTCCAAGAAGGCTCATTTTTGTTGTATTATGAAAAATGGTTTGATTTTGTTAAATATATTTTGTTTGTTTGTTGTTTTTTTGGTTTGCTTTCTGTGTGTGGTTTTTTTTGGGGGGTGGGGGG
>NW_009229783.1:0-25613 GCF_000690835.1 Fulmarus glacialis
TGATAAAGATATTGAACAGGACCGGCACCTGTGTACACCTGAGTAAAAAGACATAAATTATGAGTGAGACAAGAAGATGCTGGGGGAAAGGTCTGCCATCTCTTTGATCTTGGCCCTGAACACCACGGAAATGTCCTTAAAATCTATCATATAAGAAAAGAAATATGAAGTAAAAGGACATTAGTGCTAAAGACGAACCAGACTGAGTTGTCATTGTTTTGCATGTATGTATGCATAGCTGTGGACTCTGTCCAGAGGGAAAGCTGTTTATGGCCCTACATAAGAGCAGAAGTTCTGTGAGTCATGACAACACAGCCAAGGTTTCATACAGACAGCATGGAGCAGAAAAAGGAGCAGAAGATCCTCAGCTTTCATTCTGGCCCTATTTCTTCATATGCAAATTCTGAACTTTAATGGATCTTATAGGAAAATACCATTGGTTTTTCAGTGACATCATGAGCAACACCTTTCTTCAGCCTCTGAAAGAACTTCATAGAAAATAAGCTCAGATCATCCAGTTTTATGGAGGTTTTACACATACAGGCTATGATATAAACATGAGATTTCAAAATCAGAATTAATGGAAAATGGAAAATGAAATAAATACATACTAAACTAAAGCAAATAAAAATCATGCAAGGCAATGCACATTTTTTATTATTCATGCCCCTAATTGTTCTGTTATCTTGAAGCGGGACATCAAAGAGGTACAGGTCCCAAATATGTCAACCCAAATGTAATTATATGTTTCTAATCACAATAGTCATGCAAATGAAGCAGAGAGGTTATCATGCCTGTAAAAAAAACTATTTAAAAGTCTGCTTTTAAAAATAAACTTTCTTTCAATCCAACTTTTACAAAGTAATATTTAAAATGCATAAATCAAAAATTACAACAGTCACGGACAGACTGCAATATATACAACATTGATAGTATAGAATAAAGAGCCACAGCCCACTTTATGTGTTGCAAACCTAGTAAAAACTCTAGTCTTATAGAAAGGAGTGTGTTCAAAGTTCAGATTTTTATTTTAAAAAGACTTAACAGGCAGGTCTATAATAAATTCCTAGTACAGAAGCCTGCTTTTAGTTCACTTAAGGGCTGTCAATTGTAAGTATGGAAGTCAACAGCGGCGCAAGTAGATAAGTTTTTGTTATTATTGTCTTTAAAGAATACTGTAGGTTTGTAGGAAGAGGTACAAAATAGATTTCAAATACTATTTATATCTCTTTCTGGTTATTACAGATTCTATCTAGAAAAATGGAACTTGAAGTTCCTAGCACTCCACAATGTTATGGGATCTGCACAAGTCATTAAGTCTGAATGTCACCTTGCTAGCTTCCTGTTGTGTTGAGGAGTAATGATCAGGTGCTTCTTATCACTACATCATTTGCTATTCAAATACCTTGATGTATTTTTCTGCAGTCTAGAAATTGCAGTAATGAAGAGACATCTGGAACTGACTCTCATTTACTGGCACAGACAGTCCGAAAAAAAAATAAATCTCAATGCCCCATAAGACAGCTTCCTCCCTGGACGTATCCATTCAGCTCTAAATGCTAACTACGAGCACCTCCTGTGCCTCCCATAACACAGCTACTCTAAGCTTCATACCAGAACTGTAACCAAGTCCTTTCTGATATACACTGATTAGTGCTGCTTGTCAGCATCTTTGATGGATATACCCTTGGAGAGAAATGCAAACATATGGCAAAAGCAGAGATGGGGATTGGAATTGCCTGCAACTCAGCACTGCTTGGTTATGAACTGCTGAACACTAGACCATTGAAAAACCTTCCCTGACACACTGACTCATAGCACAGTGCACCCGGGGATGCACATTCCTTTCAAAATAAATAATCTTCACGTATATTTAATTATCAATTAAAAGGTGCACACAAAAAATTTATTACATACTGTGCGTTAAATTTTTCAGATGGGACTATCTTCTGGGAAAACAAGCAATGCTAATTTTAGCCCTTTATAGACAAGCATATATTTTATTGCATGGAAGTAAAGAAGACTTAAACCTGCTGATTACTATTGATGTTTACTTATGAAAATTCATAGTTCACATGGAGCATACATAAAATAGGCCCACGTTTCTCAGCTTGTTATCTTACCATAAAATTCATCCTTTCTGGGTTCAAGCCTCAGGATTTGGTGTTCAGGAACCTCTTAGAAATTCCATCTCCTGAAACATCTCCTACTGGAAAAGTGTATCCTGTGATAAACTGCACACAGTAATATTTCTCATTTCTTATGCCAGCCTCTATTAATGTACAGTTTGTCTCCCCTTTAAGTAAAATGTTTGTTAGCCTATGAAAAAGTATTTTGCCATTTCCATTGTAGCATTTCAAGGGTTTCCTACAATCCAAGCTTTTAAAAATAAGATTCAGTTTCATGTTTCCATTGTAAAATTGCTTAATGGACTGAAGAAAATATTTATGCTTGAATAATTATTCTACTTACACACTTGCCATACACTCTTTGTGAAAGAATTATTCAGACGAGCCAGGTGTACAAACTGCCAGAATAAATGTCATGCATTTTTTTAAGAACAACAAGTTAAACAGTAAACACACTTCACTCTTTTTAAAGCTAAGGGGAAGTTTACATTTAACGAGTAAATATGAAGCTTATAAAACTTTACATTTGAAAACTGGTGAAGGATATATGTTTCTGGACCCTATTCTGGGAGTTTAAAATTATGCACATTATTGAAAATAATACTGCATACAGTAACATGAACAATAGTATTTTTCTTTCCATAGCACATGTAGCATGTGACCAATCCCATAAATAATGCTCCATTGCTGGTTATTTCTTATTAAAGAAAGCCTCCCCTGTGCAAGGCTTACTGAGAAAGATAGACCTTAAAATTGATGGCACGCTGTGAAAATGTTAGTTTGTATGTCATACATAGTGTTATGCCAGTTGTGAATCCATTTTATTTTTGTGTGATTTTGGCAGTTGAGAAATGTTCTGGCTTAACAACACTAAAGACACAACAAGCCTACATTTATCTACATCATGGGGAGGCAGAGCACAAACCTTTTCATTCTGCCCTCCTTCATGTATGCCTCATGCCACTTTCAATGGAACGAATCTCAGCTGTAGAACAATGGCAGAAGATAACCCCATCTCCAAGCTTTAATGCTAAAAATGACAGAAAAGGTATAAATACTATTTTCATGTTGAAAGCAACCATTCACAAAGGTTTGTGTTTGCTTTCCACTGACAGCAAAGGACCATTCTGCTGAAGGAGATATTGGTCAGACTTCAGGTGGAAGCAGCTTTATAACATGACCGATAATGCACTCAGTTTGAGGGCTTTAAGGATTCTGATTTTCAGAGACTTTAAAGTACCCACTGTTTTTGAGTCATCAATAACTTCTAAAACCTCTACTCCCTTTAAAAAAATCAATTTCATAACTTCTTCCAGCAAAAGAAAATTTTGAAAATTTAGTTATCTTTAGAGCACATTATATTTATTTTAGTAAGTAAAATAGATATAAACAAATGATTTTTCATTCAAGCAACTAATCTTTTTAAACTTGTATCTATCTTATCTTTAATGAAGGTTTACATCTGGCACTTTGTCCATGAGGTTGTTGGGATCTATGACAGCAGAGTTTTCTTAAGGATCTCATCCTTCACATTTTCTGAGTTGCCTATATCAAAGTTCTTTTAAACTTAATTTGCATTACGTTCTTCTGTTTGTTTTCAACTTCCATGCCTTCAAGGTTGTCCAAATAGCTCTTTATTCCATATGTATCTATTTTATGACAAATTAAGAGAAGAGCGTAGAAAGCTATATCTAGCCTATGTTTGGTCCCTGTTGCCAATAATATATCTCATTTCTATATCCATTATGCGTATCCCAGCTTTTCCTGTGCTCCGTATTAGAGTGAGGACCAGCCATACAACCTTCCTCCCTACACACTTCTTCCCATGCTGTCAAGTCCAGTCACATATCCCTGATCAAAGATGTGATGTGCTCTAACCAGTGCTACATACGCAGCCTTTATATGTAGGATCCATATGTAGGATTCATATGTTAGTTAGGCTGTAGCAAGCAACAGAACATCAAAATACAAGCTAACTGAGGGATCTCCTTAATTCAGTCCTCTATTATCACATGCAACTGTATTATGTACTCTTGCCATAATCATTTTGTCTTAGTTCTAAATACTATAAAATAATAGAGTATCTAAATACATACCCTTAGATGCCTAGCTGTTGGGAAACCCTGTGGGCAGGCAAAATGACAAAAAGACCAGAATGATTTTATTTTAAAATACAGGAAGACATTTGGTTTGTTAATGAGGTATAACAAACTCATTTCTTGGACTAGAAATACTTTAAGGGTCATGAAGATATTATTTTGATATTATTTGAGAATTAAAATTTAAGTGGTTCGTCACACTGAGCAATTTTGTAAAATACTTGTAAGATAACTATGTTCATAACAACATTGCAAGTATAAGTGTAATAGATATTTAATCAGGGGCACAAAGCATAGTGTATCGGGAAATATTCATTACTTAGATGCTTTGAGTTATAGAGGCACATTAAGAAAGATTTTTAAGCAGCTTTTTTCCCAAGATGTCACCTTTTACATCTGTTGGCTATCTTGTTTTTCCGTATCAAGAAGGTTGTGAGTATTTGAGAAAAAACAGATAGCTATCAAACATTTGCTTCTTTGATCTTAATGGGCAATGATGACATTTCCCTCCTGTTTTTTTTTAAGTCAATCTTAGGTTTTCAGTAATAGCTCATGGCTGAATTGAGTAAAGATATTACATCCTATCTAATCTCAGTCTAATTTGATGGTCAACACCATTATATCTGAAATTATTACTTGGCTGTGCACTAGTTCGAAGGAAAGGATGACATCTTTAATTTTTCTACATACTAATGGGTGGTAGAATGTAAGGACTGGGAACAAGAGGAAGATAAACACAATGGGGCTAGTTTTACAAACATATTCACCTCTGATGCAGAGTAAACATGTCTATTTGATTAAATATTCACTGCTTTTGATATACATCAGGATGGAAAAACTGTCATATTATCGTACTGCTTACCAAAAGAAAAAAATAAAAACCTGTTATCTGACATGTGGTAACTGAGAAGCTTCCTTTGATATAGTTATAGATGTTTTTATTGAACTGCAACCATACTCTCAGAGTAAGCTGTACCACTCCCCCTTGTACGTGGATTTAGAATAGTATTTCTATAATGTATTCAGCACTAGGTCTTTGCTGATGACTAATTCTTGACAGAAAAAGTCAAATAGTAAAAATCAAACCAAGCTATTTCTAGATTAGCTAACCAATTTATTTTCCAGAATTTTCAGCAAAATCACTTTTAATTAAAAATATGCAAGTATTTTAACTAGCTTTATAAATAAAAAGGAGGTGTCAGAGCCTTTTTTTTACTTCCTCTATTTCCTCCTTTTCACCCCTCCAATAATGAGTGAGGCTCATCCTGATATCAAAGACATAGATTAATTCAGAGCAGCATTTCAAAACCATAATACAATTGCCAGGCTGTAGGTCTGTGATTCCCAAGCTATGGCTCACAGACAGTACCTTCCCCACAAGACCTCTCAGGTTGCTTGTACCTTCCGCTTTCCATAACTGTCACCTCTTAGGCTGACTGGAAAAGCAACATGTGATGTTGCTCGCAGCATCCTATTAGTGTTGAAAAGATGGAGATCACTGTTTGGAGCATCAGGTTTCATCCAAGTTACTGAAGCAGCAAAACCAGGATAATGTTAATTCATGATTTTCCCATCACTCAGTAAATCTTGCAGCAGCAAGTTAAGGGGTGTTAGTGAAATATTTGTTTTAATGTGTCTTGGAGAACATATTGGTGTCTGGCTTTGTTACTATCACAGCTGAAAATTTTGTTGCTACCAAAACCAGAAACCAAATAATCAAATCTCAACTGATTCCTGTACATGTGTATTTCCAGCAATTAGTATTGCATAAGTAATGAATTAAAAATTCTCCACAAGCATTATCAATTGCTGAAATTAGTTAAATACTATGCTTTTCCTCATTATAATGCCATTAAGGATGGAAATGTCCCTTGGTTTGATTAATGGACTTGTGCAGAAATTTGTGCTAAGCACTGATCCATTTCTGGTACTTGAACTTTTTGGTGGCATTTACCTTCTTGTATCTTTCTGGGGTCCTTGCCTAACAAGTCAAAATATCTTCACCTGGCCTCAGTAACTTGTAACCTCTGCAGCAGGGAGAATCAGGCACTGAACTGCCTGGCATTTCGTTGAAAGCTTTTGTTAGTTTTTATTAAGCAAAGTTATCCCACTGATACGACTGCAAATCTACTGACTTATGTTGTGCCCATGGGAGGAAACTGTTCAATTAGGGGGAAGAAAGTGCTTCTTTGCCTTGATTAACTGAGATCAAAGTTATTGTGCTGCTGCCAAAACCTAACCAATGGCCGTGGTGACATGCCTCAAAGAACTATACAATGAAGGTCATTGTAACATTCTTTCTCTTTTAATATTCAACTTCTATTTTAAATTACCTCTGTGTTACTTCTTTCCTCATTATGCAGTGGGTTTTCCAAATGATTTTTTAGCCTGCCGTTATTTCAAGACTGACTTTTGTAGGCTTTCTTTTCTTGTGGGTACTATTTTCTTCCTGCACTCTCAAGAGGTCTATTATGGAGTGAAAAATAGACGCCGAAATGTGCATTTCATATTGACAGCAAGATACAGGTGGGGTTTCCAAAAATACTTCTCGCTGATGAAGTCTCACTGGCTCTAGTGGGAGCTGGATTGATTTGACACTTTACCCTTTTGAAAATTCTGCATCATTTGTGGTTGCCATTGCAAATCTGACTCCTTAATGTCACAACCATAGAGATGTGTCCACATGTTTGGGATGCTATCCAGAGTCTATGCGTACACAGGTGTGATTGCTGAACTGGACCACCATCAGAAACAATCATCTAATTCCTGAGACACTTTCTTTAGCCAGTAGAGTTTATGCATTCACAGCCTGCTGCCTCCCACTCAGATGCAGCTGTTTTCAATTGCTTTGCTTATATTTAATCAGTACATGAAGAATTCTGAGGGTTTGGATTTTTAGTAGGATTTTTTAATGGATCTCTGAAAAGAGGAGCAAAGAAAGTATTGTAGCAATGGACTTACAAGTCAATATACACGCACTGGTTCTGGTTTTCAGAAAGGGTTTTCTTTTGTCACTACAGTGAAGATCCACTATTGATTCTTACTCTCCTTCAAAGTAGCCTTAAAAGTTTCCCAGTATTAGCAATAAGAAATGTTCAGTATCAGTTAGCAAAATTAAGAACCCAAAGATAACAATGGTAATCATAGCAGTTTAATCAATACTGAGGTTATTAATATTTTGCCTCTGTGTCAAATCTGCAAAACAATGTGAAATAATACAGGCCTTGGGGATATTTTTTCTTCCTTTTGCAGTGTATAAAGCTTGCTGAAATGTGGCCTCATTTTAGCAGGCAGACCTGACATTTCCTAAAGGCAAAATTAAATGGGTTAGAGAAAAATCACCTTGAAACAATTTGATGCCATGAGGATTTGAAATTTGAAATTTGCTAAAGTGCAGGTCCTACCTATGACCAGAGCAAGAAGCTGAAAGTTGGTCATTTTGGCAATACTCAGGGCCTCCATTTGTCAGGATACTGCCTGAATGTCAAAGAAAAGCTGTAGGAAAAGAATAGAAAACCTGAAAATAACAAACCTTCCATCTTTTTCCCCATGTACCTCAGTGACTTTCTTCCCTCTTCCACCACAAGAAAGCAAGTTATGAAAACTTGATGCTTTTCTTCTGTCTCTCAGCACAGTTTCACTGTGCAACCCCCTTTAAGAACTCTTATGGTACTATGCTATCACCCAAATTGTTTGTTATAGCTTTGCATTTGCAAAAACGATGATTTTCTAAGGAAAAATAATAATAAAAAATAATCTATTTAATGACTATTTAAAACCAGATGGAATTTTTTCAGGCTTTTCAAACTTACCTTTTATTTTCAACCATGCTGAAAAATGATTTTTCAAAAAACTTTCACCCGCCTTCCCTTTGAGGCATCCTTCTTAATGTGGTATGTATTTCAGGAGCTCTCTGGCTCCAAGTCTCTTCTGGGCTGGGTATACACATGCCAGTAGCAAAGCAAATGGCACCTATGCTGGAACCTCAAAAGGGTGAAAACAAAATCTTTACTCAATTGTCTGGTAAGAAAAGCTCAAGTTTAACAGTTTTAATCATTCAGTAAGTAAATGTTTGAATGAAGATTAATGATCCTGTATAGAGTTGAAACAGTAAGTGCAAACGCTAATGCTTTGTTTCATTTCTTGTTACACTGAGGGTTTAATAGAACTATACAAAGATTCAAATTAATTTCTTTTCAGAATTAATGGTTAAAACTTTCTGTATTTTCCCCCTTATCGAAGGAGTTGTGCACAGTGACAAGCAAGCCTGGGCTGGTGGTGTTCTCTGCCTGAGAAGGGTCACTGATGCCTGGCTGTCAGTCCTACCCTTTCAGGCTGCCACAGTGCAGTCCAGCCCAAGGGACCACATCTGTCTGCGGTTTGGACCACAGAGTGAAATGAATCCCCTGGCTTACACTGGGGTTTTCTGAAATCCCAAAATAACCAACGTAAAACTACACTCCTTACCTGAATCCCTGCCACAAACTCACTAGTGATCTCTTTACATCTTCCCCTCTTCCAGCTCTCCTCCTTAGAATAAGCAGGCTGGGTGATGGCAGTATCAGGCAGGGCACGATCACTGTGGATCCATGAGCAGGAAGAAGAATTTGTACCCACAATTAGGAATTTTAACTTCTGGAAATTAATTATTTTCATATTAAGCTACACACAGGGCAGCTGCCACAATATAACCTGGAAAAAAAGGAAGGAACGAAGCCCCGCTGCTTGCTGCTGACCACTGAGAGGGGGAGAGAGAGAGAGAGAGAGAACGTGAGGGAAAGGGAGAAAGAGAGAGAGGGGGGAACCGCAGAAAATGGATAGAAATTTTGTTAAGCAGCTAAGCATAGGATTACGGTTGGATTAAAGTTGATTTTCCACCCTATTCTCCAAGAAAACAGAAAGCCCTAAAAATATGGAATACTTCAGAATGAAAGAACTTGTCTGCCCACTGGTTAGTAACAATAGCTTTGGGAGCAATAGCACTGGTACCAATAACACCAATAGCTTTGTGTTATGACATCATGAGTAATCTTCAGAGACATGGCTTGTACACACGTTGTGGTCCATTCAAAAACCTGGCAGAGCCACTTGAAGATACGTTACAGCAGCATTCCTTGCTTCAGTATAGCTGGGTGAAAAATACTATGAAAACTCTTTCTTTATCAAGAAAAATACCCTTTAGGAAACAGTGAAGAGTTTTCTGAATCTGCATTTTTTTGGCTTACCTCATTGATTTAATAAACAAATCCTTTGCAGAAAAATAAATCAGAACTTCTACTTCCCATTTCAAGCTGTGCTTGGATTTGCTATTTATTTTACTTTCAAATAGTTTAAATAAAAATATTTAATTTCTTTCAATCTCTTTTTCTTTTTATTTTTGACATGCCAAGCTTTTTTTTTTGGGGGGGGGGGGCAAAACTAAGTGTAAACGGGAAACAGACCAGAATTTTGTATCTGTTACTCAGCTTTTATTGCTGCAATTTAGAAAGGATAATATGGATCTCAGCAGAAAAGCTGAGGATCAAAATACTTTTAATTTATTAATTCTTTTAAAAACTAGTTAAAATAAGCCAACTTATTTGTGTCTAAGCATATAAACAAAATGGCTGTGAACATACAATGGAATACAATATCATTATGAAAAAAATTCCCTGGTGTTTCCCTGCTTATGTTACTAATGGTGAAAGTTAATCTCTGCTTTCCAACAATGAAGACCCATCAGGAGGCAATCTCTTCCTCATGTAGCAGAGGCAATAAAAGGTGATCAGTTAAAGAATCTAGTAACAAAACAGGAAAAAGTAGCTTATACTAATACTATTATATTTAAAATTGTTAGTGGGTTTTGTAATCACAATAATGGGACTGAGAAAAAAATCAGCAAATTAATTTTAATTAATGAGAATTAACCTTAATATAATCACAAAAATAAAGCTCTCTTGCTTTCCTGCATCACCTATAGTATCTTACAGTCAAAGCGCATATCATGTAGAAATCTGTTAACATTTCAGGGCCAGAGGAAAGAAACACAGCATGTGCTCATCACAACATCTGGAGAGAAGCAAGGAGAACAGAGAAAGAGAGGTAGTTACTAGTTTAATAGGTATTAAGTATTATTACTACTAGGGAGAGAATTTGAGGCTATCAGCTTTTAATTGGCTTGATCCTAAATTCACTGAAGTCAATGAAAACCTTTCCACTTATTTCAGTGGGATTTGGAGTGGGTTTCAATATCTTACAGCCAAGATGCGGTTGCCAAAACAATTATTTCTTCATTCCTCCTAGAAAGAGTTTTCTGTACAACCTTTAGGGGCACTTAACGCTTCTTAAGTTTGAAAGTTATTGCTGAAGAAACAAATACCTGCTGAATGCACCGCCTCAGAATATAGTCACTGAACATCAAACAAGAACTGAAGGATTTGTAAAAAAGAATCAGGAAAGCATCAAGGACATCTTTCCATTCTAATTACTGAAAGAATTGTCATTGCAATATTTATATTGTGTTATATATATAAACCGTGTGCAAGGTTGTCTTATTTTAAAAGACATTCTACACAAAAATATCACTAGTTATAACAACAAAATTTACTTATTAGTATTAAACCCCTGCTCATGAATAAAGACCTTTTTATTACATGCTCTGTGTAGATATTGCACAGAGAAGCTGTAAAGAGATGTAGCAAGCACCTTTCTAGCCTCCAAACAATCTCCACAGTATTTGTATGTGAGAATCAGTTCTCCTTTGAGAGAGATTTTCTCCATCACTATTTTGAAAGCATGTGTTACTTAAACGTTGCAAAAGGAAGACATATGGAAAAGAGACCTGAGGAAGTACTTAGAAAAATCTCTGTAGTAAAATAGAGAAAATAATAGCACAACCTTAGCAGTAATACTGGCGATCTTGTTTTAATGAGGTATTTGTTCAATATGTATATACATGTAATATTTCATTGAGTCTTTACCATCTGACATTTTGCACATGTAAAATCATGCTCAGTTCTTGAAGCAACAGCTGTATGTAAACCTGCTGGTTTTGAAAAAAAAAAAAAAAAAATCAGTATCTGTTCAAAATAACATTTCAGTGAAGAAAGGTGAATCCTCAGCAATAAATGAAGCCAATTAATTTCTCAGAGTTCTGCAGAGCACCTGGCAGCAATGTCCTAAATTCAAGGTCTTCTCAATGGCACTTGCTGATTTTTGTCCTCATATTAGAATACAGGGAATCTTTTGCCCTCACTCAGCTACAACCTCCTTTTAAATCTCTCCTCTCAGCAACAAGGTTTTCCTGACATTTATTTGTAAAGTTCTTTATCATGTAAGAGAAAGCACAGAAACTTCAGTAGAGGCCAATGTCATTTCAGCTGATTAATCCATTATTTCAGAACTCCAGAGCTTCCAAGTGGTGACAAAGCCATGCTGCAGAGAATAATTTAAAATTGAAAAATGTTCACATACAAAAATGAATGAGGTCTGCACCTGAAACCTAATAAATCTGTTGGGCAAAAAGTCTAAATATTTAAAGGCGTAGGGTAGAAGTACTCAGGACATAAAGAAGGGATAGAGTGCCTACAGCTACACATGATGACATGTCTGGCATAAAATCTAACTAAAGGTCACTTTTCTTATATAGACCTGCCTTTTCTTACGTCTGCTGAGACACTCAAAGGAAAACCTGCAGAGAAGTTCTGAATGAAGCATCTATATAGTTTGTGGGAAGTGAGAAAAAGGATCGTCCAAACAACATGACATTTTATAGATTGCTTCTAAGGAATACCTCTGGTATTTCCTAACTCTTAAATCAGTATGGCAAAGACCTTTTCCCTAACTTTGAAAAGAAGACATTCACCAATGTGAAATCTTCATTTTTACAATTATATATGATCCAATGGAAATCTTTTCCTTTGGTTATGCCTCTGGTTCAGGCAATATCTCACTCTCTTACATTATAATAACTAAAGATTTAATTCCATAAGCCTGCCCTCTCTTTTTTCTTGCCTCTTAAGCTCACACACACACACACACACACACATATATAAGGGTTAATAAAATGGGCACCATCAATTGCTGTGTCATGCTACAAGCACAGGAGAACAAGCTGAAGGTGATGCTGTGTTTCTGACCTGAGAATTAATGTCACCTTACTCAACTGCTGGATAGCTAATGAATTTTATGGGATTAATTGAACGCCACAAATTGTGTATATACAGTGCCTGTTTATGTCCAAGACGAGCCTTCTACTGTAAGAAGGGAACATAGCATCTCAATGCTTCAACACAGGAAAGGAGAGGGAATGAAGAGAGGCTACCTCCTTGTTTTTCAAGATGGAAAGGCAAGAGATGAAAAGCAGAGCAACCAAGAGTGTTGACAGAGCTAGGAGCAAGAAAAACATCTAAAAATGAATGGCTATGCAGAAACGTATGTCAGCGACTGACTGTAGGCATACATATGAAACCTGAGTGTTTTCTTGGGCCTGAAAGATTTAGAAATTATTTCATTCAGTTGTCTGGCAAACAGTTATTGTGAAAAAAAAAAAAAATTATGTTCAGAATATGAACCACAGAGAAGAGATAATTCTCGCAACTTCTTGTACGAAGAAAAGGTTAGGCCCAAAGCCTACTTTTGCTAATTATCTAAACTAGTAACTACTTTTCCTATGTAAGAAAACTCTCTTCTTTCACCTTTCTCTTGTAGACTTTTAAAAGCAAATATTAAAAAAAACTTTTTTTTGCTTTCACAGCCATACCAGGAATTAAATTTGGTCATTAAAATTAAGCACTCACAAGCACAGATGAAGCTCTTGCTGATCAGAGACGTTCTGTCTGGTGTTGATTTACATGGTTTACAAGGGAAATAGTCCTACATATCAGAAGATTGTTTTTTCACAGGCTACTTGCAACTTCCTGAAGAGTTTAACTGTTCCTCTGGGAGTCAGAAGCAAGAACTAACTGCAGGATCCCTTTGGTCTGAAGAAGGTCTTCTACCCTGTCATGCATATTTCAGTCATGAGGGGAACAGTGCAGTTCATTTAGCTGCCGAACGTGTCGGCAGAGCAGTTCAAACATGTTACGATAGTGAATGTCAGCAGGGACAGACTACTGGCTCGTCAGGAAACCTCTCACTTCTGCTCTTAATCTAGCTCTTCCAATTACCACAAGCACCTTTTTGCAGTGCAATCAACCAAGAACATCTCAAGGACCCATGCAGTCACAAAATAATTCTAAACACTCGGGTCATTCAGCAGCTTTAAATTAATCATACACTGTTATGTGTATGTTTACATGTATCAGGCTCCAGAGGGAACCTGGTACTGGTTTTTTAGATATTGTCTTAGCATCAAAAGGTTGGAGATGTGTAAGGTAGGGGATCCATAAGGTCTTATGTAATGTTTTTGAAGGACCATACTATTATTCTTTCCTATCATTGACTTGTCACTCTTTGGGGAGATTACTGAATGCTCTACCCACTGTTCATGGATGTTTTTGATTGCCTTCTAAAACATCTGAAATGGGCATTAGCCTGCTGACAGCCCTAACAGCTTTACTGAAAAGTAATTTTTCTTCAATAAAGATACGAGCTGTCTAGCATTGGTCACATCAATTGGTGTATCAGATACTGTCATTCAGTATTTTCAGCTCCTGAGATTTGAACCTACTTGATCTGAAATCCTGACAATGATGGGGCAGACAATAACATCCTTTGAGAAAGGTTTTCTTTTCCTACCTGCAACAGCTTTTAACTTAGCAGACATTGGGTGGGACAAATTAATATTTTTTTTCATTTTGTGTTTTGAACCTTGCTATGTGATACTTAAAGATATCAAAAAAGATGCTGTCCCAAGGGCATTTATGCTGGCTTTGTCACACTGAGTAATCAAGTGTTGTTGATTTTTGGATGCTCTCTGTTGTCTCAGGAAAAAAATCCTAAGGTTAATCTTACAGTGACAGATGGTTTGGTTAATAAATGTGGCAACAACTCTGATGGTGTCATAGTCCTGGCAGCTGGTACTCCAGGGCACACTATACGCAGCAATGTTGAGTGAGTCAATGTGGTGCTATACATCTATGTATCTGTAATCACCTTTTCTTCATTGTCTCTGTCATGAGAACAACTTGCCACAACCCATTCCAAAAGGCCCATGGTTTCTGAACCCCCACTGGTCAGAGGGAAGTTTCCTTCTCTTCAGTGACACCACAGAACAGAAGGAGCAGTGAGTTACTGAAAAGGCTTCTTTTATAAACTTGGAGGAAAAGTAGGGTGCACAAGCACCTACCTCTCTCCCTCTCTCCCCTAGCACAATGATATGCCTCTTCAGGGTCTCTTCTCCCACTCCTTGCAAGTGCCTTTGTCAGTCTCAATGCTGTGTCGTTTCTCCAGAGCAGCAGCCTCTTTCTTGGACATGTCTGCAAAATGAGGAAAGCACACGAAGTGGATAAAGAGAGGAAAGTGGCATGAAATGAGTCCCAAGCAGCCTAGGGTTAGCAGAAATGCCATGAGGAAACTTTACGAAGCAAATGGTAAAAGGCTAAAGAAGACTGAATGTGTCAAAAGATGAATTTGGAGATAAACGGATGGGCAATTACAACGAATTAATTACCAAATATGGAGTTGGAAGACATCACATAACAGGTTAGAGTTGCCCTTAGGCATTTTCAAAAGGTTCATTTTAAATAGACTTTTCTTAATAGAAGGAAAAAGGTGTCTGTAATGCAGAAAAGAAGGCTTTCTAGTATAGATTCTTAAAGTCAGCTTTGAAAGGTTTGCTTTTAGAAAAGCTTTGTTTCTTCCTTTGTCTTTTTAAAGCAGTAATAAAGGCTCTATATCTTGCATGGTAGTGTTTAGCAGAGATTTCACCTTCTGAGAGTCATGGCTTTATAACTTTATCTTTTTTACATATAAAATGGGACATACTGTGCACATGGTTTGATAGCATGAGCCAGCTGTCAAGACACTACATTCGTGAACAGATGTAGGCAATAATTCCAAAGGAAGCCTTGTCAAGAATACTTTTCCAAATATACTATGGACATGGTCTCCTGTTCCTGTCAAGTTGAAAGAAGAGAAGGTGAGCAGGAAAGTAATTTGGTAGAATAGGAGCTGAGCTGCACAGCAGTAAAGAAAAGTACCAGAGACCCTAGGAGGCTTTAAATGTTTAAATACCAGTCTCTCTGAACCAACACACTGGTTTTAAAAATGAATGGCTCCATTTTCTTTTTTCCTCTCCTTTCTGCTCCTTCTCTTTTCTTTTTTTTTTTCCTTTCCTTTCCTTTTAAAATCACATCTTTAATTTTTCTTTTTAAGCCATAGCCTCAGTGACCAATAGACAAAAGACTGCAAAAGCCCTTATAAAAATAGAAACTTAGTCACCACTGCATTTTTTTTCATCTTTCCAAAGACTGCCCCCTGGGTCTAGATTCCTTACTTGATACCAAGACAGAATTAGTAGCTTGGATAATGCAAAAAAAAAAAAAAAACAGGTTAAGTAACACTGTTTCTCTTCTACCCACTACCATCTCATACTCACATTCAATTCCATTTTGTAAACCTGTGCAATGATAAAATGATTGAGGTTAGGTTTTTTATGCCAGCCTCCCTTACCTTTGCTTCTGGAATATGAAAAAACCTACTCTGAACAATACAATATGCTTCTTTAGGTATCTTCTGCCTTCTTTTCTCATGACAGCTTTCTGTAAAACGTCCACTCTGAGGAGATGGACTGGGCTATTTAATTGGTGTTTTCTATCACTTCTAAACCAGATTTTTCATTGCATCTAGAAAACTTTGCCAGTTTCACTTAATCACACATTTCCTAGTCTCGGACAAACTTTACCTAAGTCACATACCAGCACTAACAAAGTAATGAAAAGAATAATTGCACTCATTCACATTTCAGGTTCTGTTTATATCCCCCAACCCCACACTGAGAAACTATTGCCACAGAAGGCAAAAATAAAAGGTAATTCGATATGGAACTGACTGCTGTTTTCTGAACTGTTGTTGTCCTCATGCTGTGTGTCTGAAGGAGGAATGGTTACCTGATAACCCTTCCTGCAGCTGAAAGTGGTTAGAGTTCAAAATACACATACTGCACCACCACAAGGAGAAATAGTTATCTCTGCTTATTGCCTTTCATCTTTCCACCAAAAAGTGAAAATCTACAGATGCTATAAAGAAAAGTTTGGTACGCTAAGATTCACTTGAGCCATTTGCTAAGATGGAATTGGAATCTAAATGTACTATTGTTCATTGAAAAATACAGGAAAATATCTCAGAAACTGAGTCCATACTTCATTTGTTCAAGTGATTTAGACCTTCTTATCTATTTTTTTCCAATAGATCTACATTAGCATAGGTTTGCCTTATCTTGGCTTAGAAGAGCCCAGCCTCTAAATCCACTCTAACTTAAAGTCACATCTAATTAGAGGCATAACACTCCATGTTTCTCATTTAGTAGGTTCACAGGGACTGAACACGTAACACATAGGCAGCCGGTCCATCTCAAACAGGTGCTCTTACCTCCCTTCCCCTTTTCCAAGCCTTGCTGCAGGGTCCTCCGCTTCCTTTTCCCCCTCCAAATAGATTTGTCTTCTTCCTTTGCTCTTCAGGATACACGAATCACCGAGATGAACCCTGAAATACCATTTTAAATTACAGGAAAGCATTTACAACAGATGAAATGGAGAGAGATAAGGGTTGTATCTGAAATGAGACACTTGTTAATCTAATCTATTGCTCACCTCACAGGAACTGCATATCTTGGTTAAAGAAATAGCAGCTTCTGCTGCAATTGCTTTCATTCAATCATACTCAAGAAACTGGAAATATCTTAGCATATTTACAACTCATTCTTCATGCAGGAGATCATAAGGTAAAATATGTAAGTAGATGGCCTACATGACTTGTTAGTAAGCTGTAACTCAAAAAGTATTTGCTAGTTTTATTTATAAGCTATTTTATTTATTTTATTTATATTTTATATAGTTTATTTATAAGCCATTTTGCCAAACACTAACTGCCTGACAGGAAGCTGATTGTTGTCTTTCTTTTCAGCTGTTAAATGATATTAAAAGATGCTACATGATGTTAAATGATGCCTTGAGGGCTTTCATAATATTATGCTTCACATTGCTGCCATTGTTATAGGAATTCAGTTGGTGGTAAATAACAGAGGGGCTGGCTCAGGAGGTTGCCATCGTAGTCTGTCTGGATGAAAAAGTCTGTTGTTCCTCATCCCCTCTACTCTCTCAAGAGCAGAGTTGTGAGTACTGAGTTGAAGCACTGAGTTGTAAGTACTGAATTTACAGTTGCACCTTCTAAAGCATTCAGATTTCAACAGATTAGATTTTCCTGGAAGGAATTTAAAGAAAGGACTATAAATACCCCCACCCCAGACTCTTTCAATGTTATTATTTGATCTAGGAATTTTTTTTTTTCCCTGAAGATCTATTAGCTTTAACAAATCTTTCATCTGGAGAAAATGTCAATTTTTTCTCTTAAAAATACAATAAACAAGGAGAGGAGGGTGGGGGAAGGACATTTTTGCCATTCATTTGTCATTTCATGAACTAGGGGTCAGGCTCTGAAAAGTCTGGACTCTTTCTTTCCTCAAAAATAAGTGTTTCATCCTCACAGAGCCATGAAATATTATTTTCTTGCACCCAGAAAAGTGAGGAAAATTCTGCTACAGAGAAAAGTTTAAATCCAAATATTGGCAGGTGAAAAGGTGGGAGCTTTTTCTTTCCTGTTTGTTTGTCTTGGCAAAGAAATGAAATTACTGTCCAAGAAGGATCACAGCAGTGTATTGCACCTTTCACACTTAGCAGAGCCATGAACATAGCGACTGAAGAGAGTCACTTTTTTCTTCATAAAACATCTAACTTATTCTGACAAAGATCATGACAGATTAGTGGCTGGAACGAGATTGGAAAAAACCCTGTTATACATGTTGTTTTATATTTTTGTTTTGTAACATTTGACTCTAAGGAATGTCTTCCTTTTGTTGTACACAGATGGCAGATGGTTTCTCAGAAGAGTTTTTTTCTGACTATATGTCTGAAATAAATAGTAAATAATGTCATACCATTATGCAAAGTCATGCAAGGCATTCAGGTACTTGAAAGTACAACAACATGGCACTTTAAAAGCCTTTTAGAGAGATCACTTTCATCTATACAACACAAAAACAAAATCAATTCTGCTTAAAAATAACATAAGTGATCTAGTAATTGAAGCAATCTTTACAATACAGCTTGTGCAGTGACAGGAGAAAATGCAAGATATTTTTTATTTTCTAGAAAATGGCTCAAAGGCAAAGTGAGCATAGCCCTTTGAGACCTGCAATAACCTACAACGAGGGCAACAGCCATCATACAGAAAATATAACAGATGGCAGCATGGTTGCCTTACTCTCAGATACAGGTTACTGAACAGATGCCTTTAGGGCTTAATATTAGATTTTTTTTTTTCCCTTCTTGTAGCTCATGGCATAGCTTTGTGCATATGCCGTTTATAAAATAAATGTAAAACACCATAGGGAAATGATTAAAGTTTCAAATGACTAAAGTCAACAGAAATACAAATTTACGGAGGATAATGTGATTATCGGTGTTGCTGGTATAGACTGAAACATAACCTTACCCTTTGCAGTACAGTGTATCCATCACACATTATTTTGAGCTATGTTACCATAGTTCAAAAAGCAGACATGTAAAATCTGTTATAAACCCTCCGTTTGCTTTGCCAGAAAGGTCAGCCACCCAATAGGCTAAAAGTCACCTCTCTTGCTTACCAGCTTTAAACGCTCAAAAGCAGCAAGAGTAGAATAGGGAGAAAAATTGTCATACATAGCTAGCATGAGGATTGCTACAAATATCTGAAAAGCTAAATCATACAGAAAAGTAGATCATCCATTGGTAAAACAGATAACAGCAAGAAAGATTATTTCCGACTCCTCAGGCACCACAGAATTCACAACTTAACTAAGTCAAAAATATATCATCAAAATATGTTAACGTGCTTATGCAGATCAGCCTCCTAATGTGAATTCAGTCTTGATGGATTGCTGTGATACATTACAAGACACCTAAGGACATACTAGGTTTTTCAGGTCCTGAATCTTTTCTCTAGGTGATAAGACAAAACTCCTTTTGTCTTCAATAGACCAGAATTTCATCTTACATATGCATACAAAAATACACCTGCATGCAGACACATGTTTTTTTCTAAAATTATTTTAGGACAAATTACAACTGTGTCCAGAAAATAAAAGAATCATCTAGAGATTACTCCAGCCTCCCTTTCACAATGGTATGTTTCAATATTAAAATTGGTGCATACTTCAGGGCATTTTAGTAAATGTTTCTTAGCTAGAATGGTATTTGTTCTACTAAAATTACATTCCTTAACCAAGAAAGAACAATGTTTAACAAAGAAACAGGCTTCCTTGTTTTAAAACAAAGGCACATTGTTCGCAGTAAAGAAGCATTCAGGTGGAAAGCATAGTGAGAAGTGGGCATCACATCCACCATTTTCCCTGTAGGAAAGGAAACTGTATTTTTATTGGTCTAACTAGTAAAATTGGAGGAAAGGCAGGGGGATAGTGAAATACCTGAAAGCAGATATTGTGTGTCAGAGTACTTGCTGTAGCTTACACTGCTTTGCCAGAAATGTGGTGTCAGAAACACCACGGGGAACCTTTCCTAAGTTTCATAGAAATTTTGACATGATACATTTTCCTAGGGAAAGTAGAATAACCTTCAGCTAAGGATGAATAGAGATGGTTTGCTTTCATTTTACTATGAACTTTTTTTATGACCTTATATAATCTATTTTCTCTGCCTCAATTCTCCTTCTGCGTTGTGGCTACTTTCCAACACTTTATGAAGTGGTTGAACAGTGTGGCATTGAAGGTCAGTGGAAATCCATAAGAAAGGC
Source organism: Fulmarus glacialis (assembly GCF_000690835.1). Taxonomy (NCBI): domain Eukaryota; kingdom Metazoa; phylum Chordata; class Aves; order Procellariiformes; family Procellariidae; genus Fulmarus; species Fulmarus glacialis. The sequence goes on from NW_009229783.1 coordinate 20,156, forward strand.
AAATTTCAAAGGCTATCTGAAAAAACGTAAGTGCTCCCGAAGAAATAAAGTAATCTAGGGTTAGGGAAATAGTGTTAGCAATAGACCACAATAATTTAGTATACGAATCGGTGAAAACAGAAGAACTTTCTACTTTTGTAGCTCTCTAGTCAGTTTTTCATTATGCTTGAGTCACCAAAGTATTAACTGCTAATCAGAAGCCAATTTCTTTCCCTGGAAGCCAATTATGGACACATCATCATCCTTGTCATCTTATTGGACTTATTAAAACCAAATATATGGAAATTAACTACAAGAGAAAACCCATCCAACCTACCCTACAAGAAGCGTGTTAAGTAGCTACACTTCTTTTTCTCTTCACCATCGCTAGGTATTCAATTTCCATAGTTAACAGACTGGCTTGGTAATAAAAGCCTTTCACTTAAACAAAAGTCTTTCACCTGATAGATTCACAAGCAGAAAGGCTATATCATGAGCTGGTTAATCTAGATAGTCTATGGGAATCGATATAAGGTATTATGACGTTTTCTATCTTCATTAATCATTACAATAAGGTAATAAACAGCACAGAATTATATATAATGATTAAGCCAAAATGGAAGGGGATACAGAACATTAAAAAAGAGAAACTAAACAAAAGAACTGAACTACGGAAAATCACCCAGTAAATTAAATTTTAGAAAAATACTGGCTACTTAATCTTTAGATAAATCAGGAAAACTTACTCCATGGAAGTGACATAGATACTAAATGTTGAAAAATAACTGATAGTTGAAAGAATTTTAGACTGAAGATGCAGAAGTCCCACTTACATTAGCCAAAAGAAAGAAGTGCACCTCAGCTGTAAGGGTAGCAGGAATACCATGTTTCATTTCCAGGCATGCAAATACAAGAAAAATACTGAGTAAGTGGAAGAGAAGAGTAACCTGCATGGTTATTAAACAAGAGGGAGAAGGACAAAAGTGGAGAGAAGCTGGCACTCAAGTTGCCGAGGTAGGACTTGGCAATGCTCACAAGAGTGCGTAATATGATACTGTAAATATTTGAGAGACATAAATCCCAAGCAGCAGTAGCGTTATGAACAAACCTCTGTAAAAGGAGTTGAGTTTGTCATTCGTTTGGATTTACTTTGAATGAGCAGGTCCTTAACCAGATTGTTCACAATCCAGACACAGAAAACACAGCTTCTTGTCTCCTTTTGAGTCAGAGTCCCCTTTCTTTCTATGCCTGTATAGAAAAGGTTAAAAATGTGCAAACTAACATAGGAAACTCCTTGATTTGACATTCAGACTCTATCCTGCCTTAAGCCAGCAATATAAATAAAATTCGGGGTCTATTGTCAAATGAGTAACTTCCATGGCTGGTGATAAAACCCATCACCAATTACATGCCTCATCTAGTTGAAGAAAGGTAGGCTGACTTTGCTAGAGAATGCAGCAGCTGACTTCAGCCTGCAGGGACAATTGATTCTACATTTAAAGTATGACAGGAGGCATATTATAAACTGCAACACAAATTTAAGATGTTTACAAATTATTTTCCTCTTTCTTTCCCCTCCATTTCTTACCCAAAGCATGTACTACAATGCAGATTGAAAACAATTTGGGGGGGGTAGGGGAGAAACATCTGGCTAAAAATGATTGCTCTTTTTCCATTTATGTTTACATTCACTCATTTGTATGTTACCAGCACTGTTTTAGTGCTCTGCTTCTAAGGAAAATAGTCTGGTTGTCTTCTGAATCCATTTCAGCTTTTCATTATTCTGTGCTTCACAGGTTTTAGTTTACTTTGTTTCTCTGGATTTAGGTTATGTTGACTTAGTTTCTTCATTCATTGCTAGCACACAGAAGGTAACATTCTCAGGAGTCAACGCTTTCCATAACCAAAGTATTGGGTGTATTATTTTGAAAGCCATAAGGTGAATAATAAATATTTTAGAAAAGCCACATATTGGACAGATCTTTTAAAAATAGTAATAAACCAGGATTTTAAGCCCACAGATTTTCTTTTCCTCCCTTCCTCCTTGCCTCCCTTCTTTCATATGAATGCTTTCATACTTAAGAGCAGGTAAGCAAATACACCTCTCATTTTTCTATACCAACTGTGCCTTGTCTTATTCAGATGCAGTTAAAAAATGCCTGCTGATATTTTATTAAACAATAATCCATACCATCAGGGCATAAACTAGAGTAATTTGTGCATCCAGAATTCATTTGAGACTATGTTCCTTTTTTAAATCAAACTGCAAGAGATAAAGCGTTTCCAATAGCACTGGTTTACGTAGAGGTGACAACACGATCTCCATGAGAGCATAGGAATGATTTATACCTAACAAAGGCACAATCCCATCATAGCTTCTCGAAGCTGTCAGGGCAGAGCACCTTGCCTAAACAGCTTAACATCTCTGAGGTATATGCAAATGTACCCGACAGTTTCTGTGGAACCTGGTGTTCCCATTATGTGATGCTGTGATGAGCACTGAGCAGAGATCTGAGCACTCTGCATATGGGGTAATACAGAATACTCTTTGTGGGCTCCTTCTCCTTCCTTCTTCTTCTACTTCTCTTCCTTTTAATTAGGAACAATAACAAAATCCCCAAGAAAACCAACCCAAGAGCTGCCAGTCCACCTATAACTTCAGAGGCAGCAATCCTGGGGCAGAGCAGCTGACGAGGTAGGCACAGCCATGAACAGACCATGTATTTCACTGCCTGAAGTCGAATCATGATCAAGGTCGGTTTTTTGTATCATGATATAACAGGGTACAATAGTAATTTGGAAAGAGAGATTTATGGCATCCTTATAGTGTGGGGACCATGAAAACTGTGCTTATTATTGCAGCCTTGGTCTTCAACATCCATATGCTAGTTTCTGTCTGGTGCTCCATATCTACTGGTTATAAGTCATGGCTTGGAAAACTCTCACAGGCATTTTACAGGTATATTCCAGTGGTAGCCATAGGAATTTTGCTAATTTGTCAGGCTTATCCTTAACAGGTGTCATCAATACACATGTCTTTTGTAGGCTATCACCCAATTGGAATGTGATGACTGCATAAAAGTATTTGTGCTTATATTTTGTAGGAAAAAACACTAAATATTATAATCTACGCATGTCCGTAGTTCCTGACTTTGTCAGTTTATTATTTTCTAAATCCGTTGTTCCACCTATTGGGTTTTTTTGTTGTTTCCTAACACAGGCAACTGTGTTATGTTAAAAAAAACAGAGCAGAACTCAAGTTAATAGATTTTTAAGTCCAAAGGGATCTGTATAATCCTTTAGTCTGACCTGAATAAAACAGAAGTTGGAGCTTCCTCGACTTTCTGCATCGAGTCCGAATCCTCTAGTTGAACTGAGCTGCTCAAGCAGGCAGCAGTCTGCCTCAACCTCTGCAGCTGTGTGGAGGGACTCCTTTGTGGCCCGTGGTAAACTGTTTGAGCAGCTGCCTCTTCACACTATTAACATTCTACAACATTAAGCAAGACAGAGTTCATATTGCTTGAGCTTCTGGTCATCAACCCTTATAGTTTTAACTAATTATTTACAGAACTTAACAGTGGTGTTCCCCAGGAGCAAACTTGTGAAGTGTGATCATTCTCAATCTATGAGTCGCTGCAAGCACTGATGGCACATGTTATGGCGGGGTCCAGATTCATTCATGCTACAGATCACTTAGGCTGACAGTACAGCAAGGCCCCACAATGTCCTGAAGCTCATGGTTGGATACCCTAGACACATTGCCATAGTCATCTTACTCAATATTCCATGGGGTGTTTGACCAAAACATCACTCTGTGATCTTGTGAGCCACTAATTATTCTTCACAAGACCTTTTTAGAAAGACTTCTGCCTAAAGAGAGAAGAGCCCATCCTGTACACGATGGGCTTCCTTGTTTCTTCCCCAGATACATGGCTGAACCATTGCATGTGTTAAAATTCTTACAGAAGGTTTAGGTCAAGCTGACCAGGGGACTCTGGCCTGTCTTCACTATTTATCACTCCACCAGTCTCTGTCGTTTGCAGAATTTCAGTGGTATTGGCAAAAAACCCCAACAAATTACACCAAAAAAAAAAAAAAGTTGATATGGGTCCCCAATAAAAAAGAACTAATGGAAGGTAAAATGATAGATGCCTATCAGTTTGACTCTACACCAAATATACTTCTATAATCCCTACAAATTGATTTCTAATCTCATCAGGAATTATGAATGCTTTATTAAGAAAGTCATACCATTACCAATCACATGATTCCCCACATTGCCTTCCACAGAAATCAGTATTTGAGTGACAGGCCTATAATCAGGTTATGACACTATCCTTCTGAAATGTTGGTTCAAAATTTTTTTCTTTTAGTAAGGACATTATTAGTTGTCTGAAGTTTACAAGTCTGTTTTCTTAAACTTCTGCAAACAATTTATTATTAACTCATACAAATATTGCTACAATTCCTTTTGAGCATTGAATCTTTTAAAAATGTACTCTTTGTCTCTCAGGGTTCAAGGAAAACAAAATATTTAGTATATTTTATACACATGAATAAACGAGCCATAGTGAGATGAATGACCAGATCCATACAGAAGACACTGTGGGACTGGAGCAGAATCTATGTTACCAACCTACAGTCCTGAAAAAAACCATTTACTTCTCCTCTATACCATTTTGTTATTCCCAGGTTGCATCAAGTCCTTTTGCAATACTCTTCAAATGACAGATTGAGTAAATCAGTATCTATCTCATGGTTTAGCCTGGGGCTGAATCCAGAAAACAGGAACTTCTTTAGTCCCTTCTCTTAAGACTTTAAATATAAAACACCTAAACAGCCCCAGAAACTCTCATATTTCCCCTCAAAATTCTGTTCCATGGATCAGACATGTAGAAACGTGAACATTGTCACACTAAAAACCACTCTAATTGATAGGTCCTGTGACTGAAAAGGAACTTCTGGATTCCAGGCAAGCCTTTATCACTCGACCACCCTATCTTTCCCCAATATAATCCATGTAGTTTGTGGATTGTTTGTCCAATATTCCAGTTATGGGCTATGGGTTTTCATTCTACTCTTTTCTTTGAAGATCCCTCCTACAAGTGACAGTTTTCTATGTACTTTTTTTTTCTCCTTTCAATTGTGTAAATGCAGGTCCTCCAAAACACTGTCTTTACCTGTGCCTTTATCTGTTTCCATGTGAATTAGCTATCGCTTTAGATTTTTTTTATGCCTGCTACATTAAAAAAAAAGTTACAGTGAGAAGGTGAGTTGTCTGAAGGTTAGTTCAAATGTGTTATGGCAACTTCAGAGACAAAATCCTCTGCTGACTTTATAACCTGTATAACCCTCAAGGACCACCTTCACTGATTTTCCTGAAGCTGTATCCATGCTGCTGAGAGAAAAAAAGATCACAAACCAGTACCATATTCTGTGGTTTTATAAGTTCATAGAATCATCGAATCATAGAATCATA
>NW_009229784.1:0-3385 GCF_000690835.1 Fulmarus glacialis
CTTCCTACCCTCGAGCAGATTGACACTGCTTTGGCCTATTACTGATACTAGGAGGATTGTCAGTAGCAGAATGCTTTTTTCTATGTAGTAGCTTGTGGACTTGCAGGTTCAGTCCTTTCCTCTCCACTTGTGTCAAGAGTTACCTACTAAATATATGTTTGCTTGTCTGTTGATCTTTCTCTTAGTCTTGACTTTGTAACTTGAAAACTTGGGGGAGAACCCACGTTAGGATTTATCTTTGCTTCCTTTAAGTCCTGTGATCACAAAACTTCTCCTGTAGCTTTTGCATTTGAAATATTCTACATTTGTCAGTGTTTCTACTTGAGGCAGTAGGACCGCAGTTTTATCTTCCGACTTGCACTGTTACCTTTGATGCTGATAATCCTGTAATCCCATGTTGAGAGGCAAGTAAATGAATTAGTAATAGCCACTATCTTCTGCAGTCAGTTGGCTGAAACAGATTTCTGGTAGCATAGTTAACGGCATGTAACCTGTGCCAAGTTTTTATTGCTGCTCACTCAACTGCTGATTCTTCTTTTTTGCAGGCATAGAAGGCTTTATTTTGGTCTTTTCTCCTTTTGCAGTGTTTGTCTTGCTACCAGCTCTGCTTACCCAACTTTGTAGTTCCTGCAGTTGGCTATTGCTCTCTGTCCTGCTCTGTACTGCTTCCATACTGAGGAGGTATCCTTAAAATATAGGTGTCAGAAGAAAATTCTTCTTATCTGTTACTTCTGCTTGTGATGAAAATGGGGGAAATGAAAATGGGGATGGAGGAGGCAAGAGATCTCTTCTTTTCAGCTGTCCAGTTCCAACTCTGCTGTTGTGACTTGAGAATAGGTCTCTATGGGTGGATGAGAGAAAATGGGAGGCAAATACGCTCCATACAACTGCTGCCTTTTAATATTGGTGGCTGAAAAACTGACCTTACATTTGCCCCTTTACTTATTTTTCTCTCAGGAGCAGGTAGCATTTCCCAGTCCGCTTCACTTGTGACTTCAGAGGGAATAATATTGGATAAGAGCTATTATTTTCCCTCTCTCAGCCCTCTGATGGTGGTGACAGGCTGTTTAGTTTCTCAGCAAAAAAGGCTTGTTCTTGCTGAATTATTTTTATGTCTGTATAAGGAGAGAAGCAGGCACATACATGTGTTTGATACCCCCCACCTTTTGTAGTGATGAGGTAGTTGGATGTTGCAGTCACCTAACTGAAGAACGCTTAAAGTAGATCGGGAGAAGTGTTTACTTCACACTCATCATCTCAGCTTTTCCTCCTTGTGCAGACCTGCCCTCTGTCTTTTCTAGACTTGTCTGGGTTTTCACAGCATCTGGTTCAGCTGCAGCCTTGCTGTGGATATTGCTGTGAGAGCAGAAGCTCGGCACGTGCTGCCTCTACCAGCTGTTCCCTAGGCTGCTTCTGTAGGGGAATGCCCCGTTGCGAGGGTCTCCCAATTTGGGTAGAGTCTGTCTTCTGCTCTTCTGGCTCTTGCAGGCCAAGAGGGAGGCAGTTTATGGATAAGTATGAATTACTCCCCTCCTTGCCTGATGCAAACGATGCCTCCAAGGTAGTACTGGAAGAGAAGAGCAGTAATTGCTTGCAGGGAATGGCTTTATGAAAAGGAGGGAAGTGATCTTTCTGCCTCTCACTTGAGCCTGTGTGGTTCAGTTCAAACGTTTTGATTTGAAAAACGTAGAAGGCAATTCAGGAAACAGTGTGCCACTGTGTGTAACAGTATCTGCCCACAGCTGCCCTAAATCTTGAGAGGTAATTATCTTCCTTAAAGATTATTTGGCTCATTCTCACTAGAAATAGTGTCAGATAAGCATTTTTAGTGACCGTAATAGCAGTTTTCCATACAGAATTGCTAGTGAATAGGAAGGGCTGTCTTCGAGTCAGTTCCATCGCAAGTCATTGCATATATATTGCTTTTTTAATATGGGCACGATTTTTTAAATTTAATTTTATTTAGCTTTCAGCTGCTTATAAATTAGTTTTCTGTGTGAATTTTAATTGACGATTCCAAATGCTAAACTTGATTTCTTTATCCAGGTACATTTGAACATCGGCTGGCTAATTCATGGCTCATACAGACTCTTGCGGGTTTTGTGAATACTCTTTTGGGATGTTAGTGTCTCCTGTCCCCTTGCCTTTTACCCTGTCCCTTTATCAGATTTGCCATGTTTTATGCCATCAGACTCTGAGTTGAGGTGGTCAGGCAATGCTCATGCTTTCAGCTCACTTTGTTAGGAGTGTGATAACTTCTAGCAAAGTGGGCCATAGTAATAGGCAATTGGTTAAGCTTATTGGAGTTTAACTGAGATGTTTGTTAAGTTTTAGGGTGGGATGTGTCTTACATGCAGAAATTTTGCTGACACTGGCATCTGTGCTACAGAGAGTGATGGAGGGCATTCCTATATTCTTTCAAGGAGGCTATGTACTAACTCAGCAGTGAATTACTATATAGGTAGTGGCATGTTACAACCTCCCTGAGGTCTTCTGAATCCCGAGGTAGTAATAGCTCATTAAAATGGTAGTTAGTGAGTATAAAGGGATCATTATGCGACTCTCCTACATCACGGGTAGGGCTAAATCCTAACTAGTTTAGTAGAAAGTATTCTAAATAAAGGAGGAAGGAATTTGATAAATGCTGCTGGTAGTTCTTTATAAACCTCGCTATTTAAAGCAATGCATTTGAAAAAACACTCATAGAAATGCATTTTGAATAAATTAATACAGGTTTGTAAATGTATTTTAGGGCTTTCAGAGGTCTGTAATGAAGCATCTTTAGTTAAAAATATACAGGGTTTTGTCACTTCTGATCAGTTGGGTTTAAAGTTTAAAAAAAAAAAAAATTCCCTTATTACTTAAATTTGGGTTTTTTTAAGATCTCAATATTTGTAGACATTTTCTGTTCTATATGCCAAAAATAAATGGTGGAACAATTTCTCCTTGAGGGAGGAGGAGGGTAACATTGCCCTAATATGATTTTTTTCGTGGAAGACATAACCACATCACACATGAGATCATCTTTTTTATGCCTTCCATTTAACTACGGTTGTTTTCTGCAGAAAGGTATTAAGGATTTATCCAAACTGAACAACATGGATTTTGTAGCAGTGAGATGAAAAACTTCTTGATCTCAGTAAATGCTTCATGTCTTCTTCCAGGCTCTAGAAGGACAAACAAACAAATGAAAGACTGCAGACTCAGGTACACCTAGATTTCAAAGCTCCAGTTCAGTGGACAGGGCTATCTTTAAGCGTCCTTAAACTAAGAAAAATAACATTGCTTCTGCAAAATGAGTCCTTCAGAAATACTATAGTATGGTACAGAAGCTAGGTAAACAATAGGAAAAGGAAGATGGAAGCAAATATAAAATATATTAAAT
>NW_009229785.1:0-1904 GCF_000690835.1 Fulmarus glacialis
AACTCTATCTCAGCCGAAACCAGGACATATCCTCCAACAGTTCATGGTCCAAGGTTTTCAGAATCAGAACACGATGGGCTTCTTTAATACTATCTGGAACCTCTCCTGTGGCTAACCAGGCACAAGATGATCAGCCCTGCCAGAAACTCCCCTGAAGATCCAACTGACAAATATGTCAAACCAAATCCACCTAGAGCTAAGCAACTTCTCATTTCTGTCATGTTCTTGATATAACCTCAGCCTGTATTAGATCGTCAAATGCAGTGTTACCTGCACTTGCCATCCTTTCACAATAGCAAAAGAGGGGAGCAGTTACCTGTTTTCCCCTAACAGTCTCAGGCCTGTTGTGAGATTCCACTCTACCACTCTTCAGTATTATCCAGGAATACCAAAGTAAGTTTTGGTAATGAAATAACAGGAACACTCCTCCCTTAGCAACTACCTACCCTTTCTTTGTCAGTGTCATGGTTTAACCCTAGCCAGCAACTAACCACCACACAGGCACTTGCTCACTCCCCCCACTCTGGTGGGATGGGGGAGAGAATCAGGAGGGTAAAAGTGAGAAAATTTGTGGGTTGAGATAAAACCCTTTTAATAATTGAAATAAAATAAAGTAAAATAGTAGTCGTAGTAGTAGTAATAATAATAATAATAGAATACACAAAGCAAGTGATGCACTATGCAATTGCTCACCACCCACCAACCGATGCCCAGCCAGTCCCCAAGCCGGGATACCCGCTTCCCAGACCACGCCTCCTAGTTTATATACTGAGCACGACATCATATGGTATGGAATACCCCATTGGCCAGTTGGGTTAGCTGTCCTGGCTACGTTCCCTCCCAGCTTCTTGTGCACCTGACAAAGCATGAGAAGCTGAAAAGTTCTTGACTATGTAAGCGCTACTTAGCAACAACTAAAACATCAGTGTGTTATCAATATTCCTCTCATACCAAATCCAAAACGCAGCACCACACCAGCTACCAGAAAAAATTAACTCTATCCCAGCTGAAACCAGGACAGTCAGGAATTTGTTATGTTTTACTTTATGGTGACTGGCTTTCTTGCTTTTGGTGGGAATGACACCCTGTTGGAAGACCGAGAATGTGAAAATAACCCCCGGGTCTCATGTCTGCTGTTCCCTGGTCCCAGACACAGAGGACTTCATATTAGCTCTTATGTACATTTCTAATACAAGTTGAGGATCCTAAAAAATCATGCATTTCTTGAAGGTCTTGTCTTAGTGGGGTTCTGGTACACTACTAGAGTATAATGTAAGCGCAGTCGCATACTGTTTGCAACCAGTCTGGTTTTGATGCTATCTGAAGTTTTGTCATTGCTAACTTACTTCACGGTCTTCATTGTCAGCTTGCAGATGTCCCATTCACTTTTACACTTCTACCTATTTGGTAAGTCCATTTACTTTGACACTTCTACCCATTTGATAAGTCCACTTACTTTGACACTTCTACCCACTTGATAAGTTTCTTCCTTCATGAAAAAGCAGTTCTTGTGCAATCTCTCCTGAAAGCTTTCTTGGGGCTATGTTTATTAGACCCAGTCCACAGGACATTATTCTTTTGTACCAGACTAGACTTTGTGCTAACTCAATGCAAACTTCACAGATGTCCTACTCTGGTGCACTTTGGTTGTACTACTGGTTGAGGATGGCTCATTAGGGGGGGAATGTTGCCACCAAGGACAAGGATAAGGCGGAGGCACTTAATGCCTTCTTTGCCTCAGTCTTTAATAGTCAGAGCAGTTATCCTCAGGCCACTCAGCCCCCTGAGCTGGAAGACAGGGATGGTGAGCAGGATGAACCCCCCATAATCCAAGAGGAAGGAGTTAACGACCTGCTACGCCACCTGGACGCTCACAAGTCTATGGGGCCAGATGGGATCCACCC
>NW_009229786.1:0-12940 GCF_000690835.1 Fulmarus glacialis
CGCCGGGCCGGGCCGGGTGCGGTGCTTCCCTGGCCTGGAGCCGAGCCTGCCGCGGGACGAGCTACCGGCCCGGCCCCGGGTCCCCTCCCCGGAAAGGATGGGGGGAAAACGGCCTCGTTCGGGCTAAGTTACGAAAAACAATGAGGGTTTTGGAAATCCCAGCTGGTTCGACCGATTCTGGCCTGCCACCGGCCCCGCCACAGCTGCCGGGAGTGCCGCAGCAGCCCCAGCCCCGGGTTTCCCCTCAGAATCCCACCAAAGGCCTACGCTGCCGGCCCAGTGACTGGTAACACCAGGTTTAATGTCAGGCAATAAGATGCACTTTCAAATGTGTTAGTAAAACCAAAGGTAAGGTGCTTTCAGGCCTTTTTTCCCCATTATGCTGTGTTGGCCTAGGTGTGATTTGAAGGTTGCTGTGTGAGCATTTCTTATGCAGTTAAGAGCTGGTATCTTCAAATTTCCTTTCTGGCATCTCATAGAAAAGCAAAATTCAGTAGCTTCAAGTCGTGAGATATTGAATTGGCGGTGGAAGGCCTGCTAGGCCTCGGGTGGGTTGGTCAGGTGGCTGACACCCCTTATGCACGGGGACACCCTTGGGTATGAAACCGCTCAGGCCCTGATCTTTTCAGAGGTGGAGGACGCTTCTGAATCGGCAGGAGGCGAGGTTTTGCCCTGCAGAGCTGTGAGATGCAACGTGCTGGTTGTCCAAGGAGAGAAGCGGGTAGACGTCTAGACGTCGAAGCATAAACCCAGTGTTCCTTCTCACCACTTAAAACCGCAGCTCAGGCATGCTGGTGCTGTCCTCTCTCAGATAGCTTGGCACCTGCCGAGTATGTGATTTCCTGCTTGTAATGCTTCATTTCTCTAATGCATTAGTTCCTTCTCCCACACTTTTGGTGGTTATTACACAGGAGCGTTTCCACCTGCGCTGACGTGGAGTTAAGCGTTTTGTTGCTGGCCATGGCGTGCAGCTCTGGGGTTCTGTAGGCTTCACTGTCGCGGACCTTTACGTGCTCGAGGAAGAGCTACTGACACACAGTTGGTGCCTGATCTCAGTTAATGTTACTAGCAGCGGTGGATTTACATATGGTGTTTTCAAGCTCAGCGTTTGATCCTGGTTTTGTTTACGGGTGGGACATTTTCTCTACGTGTGGAATTACTCTGTAATAACCTTTTTTGTGGATGCTCTCATTCCATTTATCTGTTAACCTAGTATGCTTTAAGGTACAATAATGCTGGGAAAAACTGTCTGTGTGAGGCATTATTCAGGAATAGCTATGGTATTTTATTTATTTTTTGGCATGGTACTTTAATCAGAATGAACACCTAATTACAGGACAGCCCTTGGTGAAATTCAAATGCCAGTTACACTTGCTATGAAGTTGCTTTTTATTTCTGCTGCTTGCACCCTAGTATAGGCATGTTTGTGCATGGCTGGTGAGCTTGACTTCGCGGTGCTGCCAGGAGGTCTTACGTGAGAAGTTACTTTGTTGATGCCTGATTTTAAAATGGAATCTTAACTAAAGCCTTGTTTTCTTTCCAGGTTGGATGTAGAGTCTAAACTCCTTCCGGGTGTCCCTTTAAAACATTTCTTGTTTCTCCACGTAATTGTCCTGATGGAAGACCAGCCGGCGTTCTCTTTCTGCTGTTTGTGCTGAATAGTTGCTTGGAGAGGTGGTGAATGAGTGAAGATACGCTTGGTGATGGTAAGGTGTACGATTGCATTTCGAGGCTAACGGCTTTTCTGTAGCCTTCTGTGAAGGCTCAGGCACCATATTGATGGGCTCTGAGCCAAAGGGTAGAAATTTAAAACTGTTTGGCTGACTGCCAGAACGTGTGCAGGCAGTTTCTCCATCTCCTAGGCAGTCGTATTGTTTTAATCGGCACCTAAAGACTTGCTGAAGTGCAGCTGACTTGGTTCTGCTGGAGTACAGTGTGATGAGCAAGAACTCCCTTTGCTCTGGTCTGGAGCAGCTGGTAGAAATTCCACTTCCTACACGCAGCTCCATATGGAAAAACAGAAGTGCCACTTGGTACCTGAAGATGCAAAAGAAAGCAAAGCTGAGTCAGGACGTTAAAAGATGTCAGAACCCACCTTGATTTCTTAGGGTTTGGAGGGCGTGGGAATTGCCACCTAACGCTGCTCTGGTTAAATAAGGGCTGCCTTTTGGCAGGGGATGCATGAGTTAATTGGTAAAGTGCATCTTAAAAACAGCGTGCCTCTGGCTCAGTAATCCCTGCCTCCTGCACAGTTTCACTGATCCCCAGGAGCAAAGTAGCAAAATGTTGCATGCCACGGCTCTGCAGGGCAACACCTCAGCTCCTGCTACATTTAAGACGCTGGTACCAGTTAAATATAAAGAAAATCTTAGGAAGATTTCTTAAGTGAACAAGTTGCTGAGATACTTTGTGGAGTTTCTAGTGAGAAGTTTCAAAACTATAAGATTCGGAGTGGCTGCTGTCTTACGAAGTTGAGCAGATTAAACAAAATTAAGGAAAATGCTCGACTCTTGCCTTAATTTGATTTTTATTAAGCAATTGGGGCTGGACAAGGCGACCTCCAGAGGTCTCTTCCAACCTCAACTCTTCTGTGACTCTGTGATTCAGTGCTCAGCCGGGAGCATTAAACTGCTTAATAAAAAGAGGTACTGTGTAGTTTCCACAGACATCTATTCTGACTATGACTGGTTTTTTATAGGCACTATCTTCACTAGCTTCTTGATGAAAGCAGCAAAGCACTGCCCGTGCTCTGTAGTGTAGTGCAGTGAAAATCCCAAACTCTTAGTTTGTGGTAGCATGGTTCCATTGAGACGTGAACCACTTGCATTTTTTTTTTGTCCCCGTTTGAAATTTTACTACCTTGATTCCTGTTTATCTCTTTCTTCTCATTCTTTTCCTAAGGTTCAAATGTGGGAATTGCCCCGGATGTGGTTGCTGCTGATGCTGCCGTGGGAAAATGCCTTGACAGGGAATTAACACCATTCAGTGATGGGCTGTGGGACAAGCAAAGTGCTTCCCGAGCCCCCCAAAGATGTGCAGCTAGACCTGGTTAAAAAAGTCGAACCTTACACAGGCCACAGTGATATATACAAGCATTTCATCAAAGATGACTGCGGGACTGTCATCAAAGCTGGCTCTCCCTCACCACCGCGTCACGCTAACCCGTATCCTGGGAACCACCTGCCTGCCCACGTGGACCAGCCCGAACCCCGCAAGAACAAAGTGGCTAAATACCGCGCCAAATTTGACCCCAGAGTGACAGCCAAGTATGACATTAAAGCTCTGATCGGGAGAGGGAGTTTTAGCCGCGTTGTACGGGTGGAACACAAGGCTACCAAGCAGCCCTACGCAATCAAGATGATAGAGACCAAATACCGGGAGGGAAGGGAAGTGTGCGAGTCGGAGCTTAGCGTGCTACGGCGGGTTCGGCACACCAATATCATCCAGCTTATTGAGGTGTTTGAGACGCAGGACCGTGTGTACATGGTGATGGAACTGGCGACCGGAGGAGAGCTGTTTGATCGAATCATTGCTAAAGGTTCCTTCACCGAGAGAGATGCTACGCGTGTGCTGCAAATGGTATTAGATGGTGTGAAGTACTTGCATACGCTGGGTATCACGCACCGGGACTTAAAACCAGAGAATCTGCTGTATTACCATCCGGGAACAGATTCCAAAATCATGATTACGGACTTTGGGCTGGCAAGTGCTCGGAAGAAGGGAGATGACTGCCTGATGAAAACCACGTGTGGGACCCCAGAGTACATTGCTCCCGAGATCCTGGTCAGGAAGCCGTACACGAACTCTGTGGACATGTGGGCGCTGGGCGTTATCTCCTACATTCTCCTGAGCGGCACTATGCCCTTTGAAGATGACAACCGCACCCGCTTATATCGGCAGATCCTGAAAGGAAAATACAGTTACTCAGGCGAGGTGAGTGTGGCAGTTTTGATGAGGGGAAGTCAAACAAGAAGCTCTCCGTAGGTGGCTCTTTGTGATGACCAGAAGCTGGCTGTTGTGGGCAGGGTGGTGACATTATCAGGGTTAAAAAATCTGTGATTCTGGCATTTAAAATCCTTTCCTGTTTTCTGTCTGCTTTCCAAAACTGCTACCAGTGCAGCATTGTGAGCTCCTTTAAAAAATGTTTATGTAAAAAAAGAAGAGATCTCCTCCTGTAGAACAGAACTGGGATGCTTATGGGTTTCTAGCTGGGGAGACCTCAGCCGTGGTAAGCTGCTGTTTGACACTTCACTGTTGAAACTCATGCCAGGCTGAGTGTTTGAAATGTAGCGTGTACATACCTAGTCTGATTTCTAATACAAATCCAAGTGTAGTCTGAAAAATACCTTTGCTGAAAGACGAGGCTGTGGCAGACAAAGGGGCACTCGCTGCTTAGATCTGGAGACGTGACTATTTCTGAAATTGATCTGCATTGTCTCTTGAGCTGAGTATGTGACTAAATTGAGGGTTTACGGATAGTTTTCTTCGATAACTATGGAAAGAGGAATCTTGGGGGATAGATTTTAGGCAGAAGATGGGTACCCCTACCTTCCCAGAGTCCCATCACTCCGCAGAATGGCCAGGTGCCAGGCTGACCCAGCTCCTGCTGACTTGCTCCTGGTCAAGGTGGGAGATCTCGAGTGCCAGCCAGCTCCCCTACCAGCACAATTGCCAAGTGTAGGCAAAACTTCACTAAGAATCACGTTTATAGAAAGTGGGGCTATCCAAATTTGCAAGTTGTATTTCTGTGTATATCCCTCACTGGAAATATTAAAAAAAATGAGGCTTTTATAACCTCTTCCTCTCTTTTTTAAGAAAGTGTTTAGATTCCTGAATGCCATGACTTTGTGAGATGAAGCCCACTGGGAAAGTGTTAATGAGTGGCTAAGTTTATGGTTCTGAAATGACAGTAAAATTACTGTCAAAAAACCAGAATAAATTAGTGACTGTTCTTGTATTTTTAGGTGTGACAGGTATGTTGGCATTTTAGTGATGGATGGAAGGAGTCTAACATGTTAGGTTTTTAAACATATTAATGTGCTTTAGGATTGTGTTTAAAAAAAAAAAAAAAAAAAATCACTCTCTGAAGGGTTTTCAGAGGTGTCAGTAAGTCTGTTATACTTTAAAGCTGTCAGGCCAGCTTGTGTTAATAGTTGGAATATCCAAGTTAAACGAAGCTGACTAATACTGGTGTTTGCATAGGAGGCCACCGAGGGGAGCCCAGATTTGACACCTTTGTGAATCTTGTTGATTCTTCCCATGAGCGCTCCTCAGAAAGTCCCTGGTGTGCAGAGGGAGACGCAAAAGCAAGGAGTCATAAACCCGCAAATTGGCACTTTCTGGACCAAGTGTGTTACTTCCTTCAGAAACTGCAGTACTTGATTAGATTCTTGCCAAAAGTATTCTATCAGCTGCTTCCTTGAACTCCAGGCTTCAGCTGACTTTGGCAGCCTTTGCTTCTTACGTTAATTTGCCACGTTAATATGATTTGTTAACCAGTTGCAGAGTTTTAAGAATGCAATCGGGTTATCCTAATGCAGAAGGAGATTAATTGCCAGCAGCATGTAACATCTGCAGGGTCACACTGAAAGGCAAAGTCCTAGTTACCTAGTTTACCTTTATAACCAGTGGTAGTAGATATGTTAAATGATTCTTCTCATGTGAAAAGGCCAGTTCACTCTGACGTTTGTTGTGCAGCAGAACTCATTCCAAGTGCATGCACCTCCGTGTAGTTTCCCATTCAAGCAGTCGGTAGGAGCTGGTTTGGCTCAGCCTGGGAGTTGGCCTCTAGACAGCAGATTTTAGAGCTTCCTAGATTCCTTGGCCAAACTCAGGTTCGGTCCTTTTTAGCTCACTCCATTGTGTTCGTCTTGGCCATTCATTTTTCTCCTCTCCTTCCAGTTCTTTTATTTTGAAGAAGCAGTGTGGTGGGGTTTTTTTGGTGAAAGTTCTCCCCTTTTTATTTTTTTGATTCCGTACTTCTGTGTGGGCCCCATGCCTCAAGGTGCCGGAAGGTCAGTCAGACCGTTGACTCTGAATTTGCTTCTTCCCGTTGGGGACCTGCTTTTATTCTTAATCTCTCTAACGTGTTGTGATAATGAGTTCTGTAGTTTATTTAAAACACGCATGGAAAAGCTGTTCCCTTCTCTTAGTTTTTATTTGCCTCTGTTCATTTAACTGGTATTTTTCTGTGTACATCTTCTTAATCCCCTTTACTTGATAAACTAGTGAGTAACGTTTCCATGTCCACCTGTCAGTTATCTTTACACTTCAGTTATCTTTATACTACTTTAGATTCCTTCTTTTTTTGAGGCTGAAGAGCCAGCTGTGTTTAGTGCCTCCTATGGAATATATTCCATAGATCTGATTTTTGCTGTTACCCTTCTCTAGGCTACTTGTAATCTTTGAGTCGGGGTGATACATGAGCACTGTGGCTTTGTGTCATGGCATAGAAAGGTCTCTCTGGTTTTTCACTACTTCTTCCCATAGGGTTTCTGACACTATATTTTTTTTCTTTGACACCTCTGAGCATTTGGCTGATGATGTAGAGAGTGGTCCACTGTGACTCCAAGAGGTTTCCTGAGTGTTAATAGCTGATTTGGGGATGTCATGGTGTCTACATAATTTGGTGCGTTGCCTCTAATGTCTCACCCTTCAGTGCATGAGCTTGTGTTTAGTGACATTGAATTTTGTGACTGTCGTTCAGTTTTGTCACTTGCTATTTTTACCTTTTTGCAGATTTTTTTATTAAGTTTAGCATGCTATCCAGGACAGGTTCTGCCCGTTACTGTGAAATGTGGTAATTCTGGAGTCTTAGAAGCAAGTGGTGGGATACAGATTTGACACCCAATAAATGATGCTGATGATACTGAGCTGTTGAGGGTAAAAACAAAGCCGAGGCATGACGCAGGAAGTGGTGAGAGACCGCATGATAAATTGGCTGGTGTTCGGTGTGGACAAACTTGAACTGGTCCCGTGGAAGGACGAGTAGTTTGAATTTTCTCTAAATGATGATGGGTCCTGGAGGTGCTTCTTGCCTATCAGGAGAAACAACCTAAGGTTAAACACTTCTAAACATCACCTCGATATTCATGATCAAAAGCTAATTGATATTAGGAATCAGTGTGACTGTCGCAGGTGTCCTTGCTGTGCCATGCCCATCATTCACCTGCACTTGCATGTTGAGAACTTGCAGTTCTGTTTCCCCCTGAAAAAAAAATACAGAACTAAAAAACATATGAAGGGCAGCGTGAATATTCAAAGGTATGGGCTGGCTTCCATTTGAAGAACGAGTGAACAGACTAGGATCGTTCCTCCAAAAAAATAAATGTTTGAGCAGGGCCTCTGACCGAACTCAGTACCGCCATAGGCAGAACAGGGAGACTGACTAGAGGGCAACTGTTTTGAGCATTCCCTGGGGTAATTTAATTTGATATCCTCTGGTCCTTGTGCCAGACTGAATTATTTTGAGAAGTTCTGTGACTTCATTGCGACTAGGGCCACCGGTTGTGTGCACAAAGGTAGCACATCTGCCACAGAGAAAGCATTAGACTATATATTTTGAAAGTGCCAGTGCACAAGCCTGAAGCATTTTACTTGTTATCCCACCACAAATTACATACTTCAGGAGGCTGTTACGGATACTATGTGTGACATGAGTGGTAGTTTTGGAAAGCTGTAGATGTTTTACTGCTTGGAAAGCAATACCCTGTATGTTTTGACCAGATGCTTTGCAGAGCCAGGGAAAATGGATGCTTTAATTTACCAGTGTAATTAAGCCTATCCCCCTAAATTCCATGTGTATTTTACTGTAGCCAGGTATTGGCAGGAGATGCAGTAACAGGCTGCCCACTTTGTGAGTAAATTCTAGGTGGAAAAAAAGTGAGCCAGAGATTTAGAGGTGTCTGGCTTGTTCCCCACAACCTTGCCAGCTTTCTTAAAGCCATCTCCTGAGTTTTCAATGCTTCCAAATTTCTGACGTTCAGAGAAAATTGCTCTTATTTTTTTGTGTTACACTGGAAGAAGTGGGAAGATGTCAGAAATGAGGCTGTTGGTAAGTTCGTCACACAAATGGAAATGGCAGGAGCCATAAGTCCTGGTTTATTTGGAAGAAGAATGGGCAGAATACTGGACTGCATTGCAGAACTGTCTCTGTCTGATAGATGCAGAAGCAGAGATTTCAGGGGAACAACTGCTTTTCTCCTCTGTAATGTGAACTTTGAAGATGTGAAATGGAAGAGGAAACGTTAAAAGAAGCCTGCGAAGTAAAGCGCCCAGAGCTGAGAGCTTGAGCTGCGCAGCTGAGACAAGTTTCGGGAGGGAAGGAGGGAGCCGTCTTCCGAACTGTATTGCCATACCATGTCATGCAGCAGCAGTGCCGTGAGTTTGCCGAGAATCACTGCCGAGTCCCGCTTTTCGAAAGGTCTGGCCTCAAAACCTTGTCAGAGAGGACAAAGCTGTATTGAGAGAGGAATAAAAGCCAAGATGCACGCTGACCTGAGAAGTAGTCCATCTTCTTGAAAAACAAGTGAGCTCATGTCCAGGTAATGTAATTGCTTTCTGACTGGGACCCTCTTACCAGTGCTCTCCTGTTCCTGGAGTGTGAGGTCTGTTTGAAGAGGCTGTTAGCAGATCAATAGAAGAGGTCTCCCATAATAGCTTATTCAGGTACTGCTCTGATTATCTCTTGTATCTCCTTCTGTACCTTCTGAACTGCTTGGAGTAATGGGTAGGGTGAGGAATGAAGAAAAGCTGGCTTTGTAACTTGGCATGCTTTTTTCTGAGCATCTCTGAGGAAGGGTTACGTGGGCTATTGAAACTGCATTTGATGTAGCCTGCTACAAAGTCATTCTCTTTCACTTGTTTTGTTAGAACTCACTAAGAAGAAAATTTGACAATATTTTAATTGAAATCTTGGGGATAAAACTGATTTCTGGGGATCTCTTTGTAGCTTAAAAAGTTGTCTGAGGAATAAAGCTGGAATTCCATTCACAGTTTCCTTTGAATTTGAAAGTGCAGAAATGAACATCAGACCATCGTTATCCTGCTAAGACAGGCTTGCTCTGGTTCTGTTTCAAAGCTTGTCCTTCTCTTGAATACTGATACTTTTATGTTGCTTTACACACCTGGGAACTTGCTGGAAGAAGTGGAAGATAATACATGTTGTGGATAAATTGGGAAACTGAGCTAGGGATTGTTCTGGTTTTGAAAAAAAAATCATTTCCCCTTGTGGCCTGTTTTCCTATTCATAAAACAGAGTCAGCTTTTTGTGGTATGTTCGCCATGGGTGAGGTTGGTGGGTGCCAGTGTGGGAACATCTCTTAATCAGTTTAAAACCAAAAAGCTTTTTCTAAATAATGGTGCTCGTGCATACATTGATAAATGTGACGTAAGGAGAGATGTGTTTGATATATGAAGGAAGTTGGGCATTGCAAGTCTGTAGGAGCTCTGCAAGGAACTTAGCAGCCATGTGGCGAGGTGATCTGGTTTTGTGGGGCTTGCTTAGATTTTCCAATGGCGTTTAATAAAGTTCTTTACCAAAGGCTCTCGAAGGAACTTTGCAGCTGTAATGCGAAAGCGGCCTTTGCATGGATCAGCAATTTGCTGAAGATAAGCAGAAAGCTGAAATACGTGGTCAGTTCCATGGGGAAGGAAAAAACAGTGAAGTTTGAAGGATCTGTTCCTTTCTGCCCAAAAGCGATCAGGACAAAGTTCACTAATGAAGCTGTGCAGTCACTGATGATTCAGAGTTCTTCAGATGGTGAAAATGCGGGCTGTGGACCTCCTGGATGCAGGCTGCTGTGGACCTTAGAAGTTTGCCTGAGTTAAAAGACCAACTGGACAAATTCTTCCTATGGAAGATAAATCAATGGAGAGAATGATATTCAACAGTCCTAAGTATGGAGAAAGAGGTCCCTAAGCCACACGTTTTTGAGGCTTGAGAGTATGGGGGGCGGGGGGAGTTAATTGCAACATAGGGACTGTTTTCTTGGGCTCTCCCTCTGTATTGGCTGTCGGGTGATGTTGGAGACACCATACTGGACTGGCTAAATCACTGATCCAGTAACCTCCAGTCCTGTTAGAGGTGCTAGTCTTTCCTTCTCTCATTTCATCCCTCAGTTGGGCCTTCATCCACTCCCAAGAGTTTTTGAGCTGAGTAATAGGCAGCCTGCAGAGCAGATAGTGCTCCGAGGTTGTGCGTTCGGCATTTGGGGCACCTGCCTCTGTGCTGGGGGTGTTCAGCGGTCCCATCGGACATTGATGGAGCAGGTACCACGCATCTCGTGTGGTTTTAGCTTGTGGTTTGGAGGCAGCATTATTTCAACTGAGTTTGAGAATCGGAAATCAATCCCAAGGCTTATCAACTCCCATGGACTAGTTTTACTTGCTGTATAATACTCCTTTGGAAAGGCTAGACATGTAAAAAGTGAGGAGGGTAAATGTTTCCTATTAAATGGTAATGTTCTTGAACTCTTTAATTATGACCCGGTGCTGGAGTTCCCCTGCAGGCAGGTGAAAAAGCAGGCAACGTATACAGAGTAAGTAGTAGTAAAAAGTGCATTTTGCAGATGATAAAGTTAGTTTTAAATTCCCCTTCTCCTGCAGAAATGTGGGTTTTTTTTTTTTTCCTTCTGAGAAATGAGTCTGTCTCGATATTACACATCTATAAAGGAAAATGTGGTGTGAATTGCATTCTTCTTGTGACTCTGCCCTTCTCTGTTCGGTGACTCATGCAGATTCAAAGCATGAACGCAGGACCTATCTAGTCATTCCGCCTGGCTGGCTTGTTCCCTGGTGCCCTTAATATGATGGCTTCGTTCTTTGACAGCTCCCCTTGCTAGTTAGTGTTGCTGTTTAAAGTTCTGCTTACTTACTTTCTTTGCACTCCCAACAACATCCCAAGATGCTGTCTTCCCTGTTGCTTCTACTGTCAGATGTGCAAGGGTGACAGCAATTTTGGGGATGGCTGCTAAAGCCCCATGTGTAAGTTTTTAAGCGGTTCTTTCTGATCCCGTGAGTGTGTGGTGACTGTCCCCACTGACTTTACGTGGAATATAAACCTTTCTGTAGTTTCAGAAACATGAGTGCCTTTCACGTGAAGGCATGTTTAGAAACATGTCCCCTTCAAATCGAGGATTCTTGTGGGTCTTCACCAAAGTCTAATTTTTATGGCTTGCTCATTCTTTATTTAAAAACTGGCCTTTTCTCTCTATCTAAACAGCAAACCCTTCAGCCAAGCTCTGATTTTAAGTCAGAACCTTTGCAGCATCCCTTTCTCCTGACTTGACAAGTACATTCTTGCTCTGTTCTCACACATGCAGATCTCTGCTGCACGTTTTTTGTGTAGCTTGTTTCCTTGGCCATGTCCACCCAGATTTCTTCTTCTCCATCTCTTTATTTGGGTTACCTACACTTTCCACCTAGGCTCCTTTGCAACCTAGGTTCACCTGGTCTGTGGCTGCTTGTTAGCAAAGATTGTGATGCTGGAAGGGAGTGCTGTGGTCTGTTAGACTGTCCCTGACATGGATGGCAGCTTCCTAGGATAACCAACAAGAGTGGAGACTTGTTCATATACACAGGCTTCAAGTGGTCATAATATGGAAAAATAACTAACATGCACATGAAAATTCTGTAAGTAACAATTTTATAATATTTTTGTAGCGATGTCACCTTTTGAAGTTATGTCAAGTCAAATAAAGAGCACCTATTTCTAAATCTAGATGCCATTATTTGTGATAACTTTGAGAAGAAATTGATGGCATTCATGAATTGGTTCTGCTTTTTATTTTGCAACAGACTGGCAAGCGCCAGTCCAGACAGCATCAACAAACAGTTGGTCTGGCTTCCTGCAGTACAGTGTTGCAATGCATACCACTGAACTTAAAATTACAGGAAGATTTAGGCACAAAGCGACCTCAGGAAGTTTCTGGTCCAAACCCCTGTTCACAGCAGGGCTAAATTTAAAGCTAGATGAGGTTGCTTAGCACCTTGTTCACTCAGGCTTTGAAAGTTTACAAGGATGGGATGTCATCACCTCTCTGGGCCCTGTCCCGATCTCATGGGAACTGTGTTTTTTCTTTACATCCAGACGGAATTTACCTGGTTGCAGCTTGACAGTCACCGCTTGCCTTTTCACTGAGCATCTCCGAGACATCTGATGTGGTGTCATCCTCTCTGTAACTGCCCTGACACTAATGTCAGATGTACTTAGATCCCGTTTCTCCAGCTAGCTGAGGTTCTTCTGAACGGCAGTCCTGCCCTCCTGCATATCAACAGTTCCTCCAAATCTTGGTCAAAAGCAACCAAACAGCAAGTACTAAAAATTTTAATGGTAAAGAGAGATTTGCAGCTCAAATGGCTTCAGAGCAGAATCAAAGGAGAGGCTTAACGTGCAGATTGTATGTGCATAGCATTTCTTTTTTCTCTTCTTGAGCATTCGGCATCTTAATGATCATCTGCCCTAGCTTGGAGTTGAAAGCGCCGAGTTAAATGCAGATATTGAATTAACTGGATAGATTCAGGCTGGAAGAATGCACTTAATTACATGACAAACAAGTTACCCTAGTAGAAGATGAGTGGAGTAGCATGAATGGTGTTCCCGTAATAACTAACTCGGTCCATGTAAGTAAAGAAATGAAACGCTTTCTCCCAAACAGTTTTCCCTGCCTGCAGGTGATGCCAGAAGCGGGGAAAAATGAAGAGTGCTGGCAGTGCATTAGGAAACAAACTCTGTGCCCGTGCTGTTAGTTGCTGCCTGACAGACAGCAAGATAAAAATACAAAAAGCAATTTCAAAGCAGCTGATGCATGCTTATGGGATGAGTTCTTACTCCAAGTATGTCGGTACGTCTGCAGAGCATTTCCAAAGTATTCTTGTAATTGTCCTCATTGTGGAGGCTGGTTAAAAGACTGCAGAGGACATAGAATCATAGAATCATTAA